>NW_015558674.1:398340-401081 GCF_001515605.1 Sinocyclocheilus anshuiensis | reverse complement strand
CCAACTTAAGCCTGTTTTACAGCACTAAGTCTGCATTTATTTGATCAAAAATACAGTAAAAAATTATTAAATATTATTGCAATTTCAAACAGCTGTTTTCTATGTGAATATCTGTTAAACTGTAATGTATTGCTCTGAATGTTCAGCATCATTACTCCAGTCTTCAGTGTCACATGATCTTCAGAAATCATTCTAATATGCTGATTATTAGAAACATTTTTGATTATTATCAATGTTGAAAACAGTTGTGCTGCCCCATATTTTTGCGGAAATATTTTATTTTTCAGGATTCACAGATGAGTAGAAACTTCAAAAGAACAGCATTTATTTGAAATAAAAATCTTCTGTAACATTATAGCTGTCTTTAGTCACTTTTGATCAATTTAATGCATCCTTGATGGATAAAAGTATTAATTTATTAAAGACCCCAAATTTTTCAATGATAGTGTAAATAAAAATGCAATTACATTTAATTGTAAAAGAGCAGTTGTTTATAAGTTCATTGCATGCTCCTTTTATATCTTATTTAAATAAATTATACAGACAAAAATAAATCATATGAATGCATTTTAAAAGTAGCAAAAACCAGTGTGCATTATATTGAGAAAAAAAGCTTTAAAATGATTCTCTGGAGTCTGTGCATTACTCATAGGCTTGTATTTAGGTCCAAACACACCGACTCACCGTCAAGTAGGTCACGAATTTTATCCATGTAGATTTCAAAATAGGAAACCTTGAGAGAGAAACGAGAACAGCTGAAGATGTGCAGTTATCTGACAGCATTAACATTTCTTCACTAGAAAAACAAAATGATCTGTAAATATGAACGACCTCATTTTATGCATTTGTCCGTACCTTAATGTGGAACTCGAGGTTTTCATCCATGGTGTAAATGTGGTTGAAAATGTCTTCAGCAATCCTCGGGATGATTCCTCTTTTGTCAGGATCGTGCAGTTTTCCCTGAGAGAGAGAGAGAGAGAGAAAGCAGTGAGCACACTTTAATTGTACTTTTTTAATGTGAATATTCTTCTTTTATGTTCCACAGAATAAAGAACGTTTTACGGTTTTGGAGCAACACGATGGTGAGTAATCTTCATTTCTGAGTGAACTGTTCTTTAATAATGAGCACAGAGCAGTGTAGAGAGCTGTTTTACCTCCATAGTGTAGGTTTTACCAGATGACGTCTGTCCGTACGCAAAGATGGTGCCGTTATAACCGTCCAGAACATCTGTAGAGAGAGAAACACTAAATCAACCATCAGCCCTTAAGAACAATGTGGATTTACTTTTAAATTGTAACATTTTTAAATCAAATGTAGCATGTGCAGGATACAAAGTATCATCAATGTGTTATTAGAGGAAACAAATAGAAACATTTTTTAATTTAGTTGTTATAGCAGAAAATGTAAAATATTAAAAGAGGGGTAACACTCTAAAAAATGCTGGTTTGTTTCAACCCAATGTTGGGTCAGATATGGACTAACCGAACTGTTGGGTTAAAAAGTTAATTTAAAAATGTAACCAAAATTTAACCCAACAGTTGGGTTAGTCCATATTTGACCCAACATTGGGTTGAAACAACCCAGCATTTTTTAGAGTGTAAGAAGCCTCCATGAATAAACTTTTACAGAATGTATAAATGACTTCTGATATAATTATGATTAATATTTATATATTTATAAAAGTGTCATTCATGTAAAATACTAAAACAACTCTTCGATTTATAATTGTATTTTTTTTTTTAATGTAAAAATATTTAAATTTTAGTTGAATAATTGAATAATCGATGACGCACAAAGCAGAATCCCAGTAAAAGAGATCTATCTGAAAGGTAAAATTATTCTATGACAGGCATATGAATATTTACATATTTAATCGCCCATATTTTAATTGAAGACAATAGCAACAGTATGAATGCAAATTTAATGATTTTACTCAATCTATAGGTTTTAATGAAAGCGAAGATGTCTGAAATGTACATCTAATTCATGGAAATATTAAATAATAACCCCATTAATGAATTAATTAAATAATAATTAAATATTAAATAATAACCCCATTAATTAAATAATAATAATAATCAATTAAATAATAATAAAAAGATTAAATAATAACCCCATTCATTAATTAATTATAATTATTATTAATTATTATTATTATTTAATGAATGGCATTATTATTCAATATTTAATTATTAAATAATAATTAAATATTAAATAATAACCCCATTAGTTAGTATTGAATTTAGTATTAAGATTAAAAAGTATTATATTTAAAAACAATAACTCCAAGGGACTCATTTTGTCATTTCACTTCAAAATAAAAACTCCATTTACCTCACAAATCTAAAAACATTAATGTGTCCACAAATCATTAACAAATAGACACAAACAAAACATATCACAGATCACTATTTTCCACAAAATTAAATCAGTTAACCTCAAAACTGTTTCAACTGACTAAATCTCACAAATGTTGATATTCAGATGAAATGCAATTATCTTTATTTATGAGAAATAGTATGTGCTATACAATATTTTGACATGTATTTATATGTTTTTGAAGAATCAGTCCCTATCTACACACTCACCTTTGACGATCTGTTTGGCACACGTGTTGTACACCTGCTCCTGCGTGCAATTCGTGGGAAAGACTTTGTCAAAAACATACGGCTTCCCCTGTAAGACATAAACACATTCACTTCTATATAGACAATAATAAGTCCAGATAGGTGAAGAAATG
>NW_015558674.1:387586-393172 GCF_001515605.1 Sinocyclocheilus anshuiensis | reverse complement strand
CCAACTTAAGCCTGTTTTACAGCACTAAGTCTGCATTTATTTGATCAAAAATACAGTAAAAAATTATTAAATATTATTGCAATTTCAAACAGCTGTTTTCTATGTGAATATCTGTTAAACTGTAATGTATTGCTCTGAATGTTCAGCATCATTACTCCAGTCTTCAGTGTCACATGATCTTCAGAAATCATTCTAATATGCTGATTATTAGAAACATTTTTGATTATTATCAATGTTGAAAACAGTTGTGCTGCCCCATATTTTTGCGGAAATATTTTATTTTTCAGGATTCACAGATGAGTAGAAACTTCAAAAGAACAGCATTTATTTGAAATAAAAATCTTCTGTAACATTATAGCTGTCTTTAGTCACTTTTGATCAATTTAATGCATCCTTGATGGATAAAAGTATTAATTTATTAAAGACCCCAAATTTTTCAATGATAGTGTAAATAAAAATGCAATTACATTTAATTGTAAAAGAGCAGTTGTTTATAAGTTCATTGCATGCTCCTTTTATATCTTATTTAAATAAATTATACAGACAAAAATAAATCATATGAATGCATTTTAAAAGTAGCAAAAACCAGTGTGCATTATATTGAGAAAAAAAGCTTTAAAATGATTCTCTGGAGTCTGTGCATTACTCATAGGCTTGTATTTAGGTCCAAACACACCGACTCACCGTCAAGTAGGTCACGAATTTTATCCATGTAGATTTCAAAATAGGAAACCTTGAGAGAGAAACGAGAACAGCTGAAGATGTGCAGTTATCTGACAGCATTAACATTTCTTCACTAGAAAAACAAAATGATCTGTAAATATGAACGACCTCATTTTATGCATTTGTCCGTACCTTAATGTGGAACTCGAGGTTTTCATCCATGGTGTAAATGTGGTTGAAAATGTCTTCAGCAATCCTCGGGATGATTCCTCTTTTGTCAGGATCGTGCAGTTTTCCCTGAGAGAGAGAGAGAGAGAGAAAGCAGTGAGCACACTTTAATTGTACTTTTTTAATGTGAATATTCTTCTTTTATGTTCCACAGAATAAAGAACGTTTTACGGTTTTGGAGCAACACGATGGTGAGTAATCTTCATTTCTGAGTGAACTGTTCTTTAATAATGAGCACAGAGCAGTGTAGAGAGCTGTTTTACCTCCATAGTGTAGGTTTTACCAGATGACGTCTGTCCGTACGCAAAGATGGTGCCGTTATAACCGTCCAGAACATCTGTAGAGAGAGAAACACTAAATCAACCATCAGCCCTTAAGAACAATGTGGATTTACTTTTAAATTGTAACATTTTTAAATCAAATGTAGCATGTGCAGGATACAAAGTATCATCAATGTGTTATTAGAGGAAACAAATAGAAACATTTTTTAATTTAGTTGTTATAGCAGAAAATGTAAAATATTAAAAGAGGGGTAACACTCTAAAAAATGCTGGTTTGTTTCAACCCAATGTTGGGTCAGATATGGACTAACCGAACTGTTGGGTTAAAAAGTTAATTTAAAAATGTAACCAAAATTTAACCCAACAGTTGGGTTAGTCCATATTTGACCCAACATTGGGTTGAAACAACCCAGCATTTTTTAGAGTGTAAGAAGCCTCCATGAATAAACTTTTACAGAATGTATAAATGACTTCTGATATAATTATGATTAATATTTATATATTTATAAAAGTGTCATTCATGTAAAATACTAAAACAACTCTTCGATTTATAATTGTATTTTTTTTTTTAATGTAAAAATATTTAAATTTTAGTTGAATAATTGAATAATCGATGACGCACAAAGCAGAATCCCAGTAAAAGAGATCTATCTGAAAGGTAAAATTATTCTATGACAGGCATATGAATATTTACATATTTAATCGCCCATATTTTAATTGAAGACAATAGCAACAGTATGAATGCAAATTTAATGATTTTACTCAATCTATAGGTTTTAATGAAAGCGAAGATGTCTGAAATGTACATCTAATTCATGGAAATATTAAATAATAACCCCATTAATGAATTAATTAAATAATAATTAAATATTAAATAATAACCCCATTAATTAAATAATAATAATAATCAATTAAATAATAATAAAAAGATTAAATAATAACCCCATTCATTAATTAATTATAATTATTATTAATTATTATTATTATTTAATGAATGGCATTATTATTCAATATTTAATTATTAAATAATAATTAAATATTAAATAATAACCCCATTAGTTAGTATTGAATTTAGTATTAAGATTAAAAAGTATTATATTTAAAAACAATAACTCCAAGGGACTCATTTTGTCATTTCACTTCAAAATAAAAACTCCATTTACCTCACAAATCTAAAAACATTAATGTGTCCACAAATCATTAACAAATAGACACAAACAAAACATATCACAGATCACTATTTTCCACAAAATTAAATCAGTTAACCTCAAAACTGTTTCAACTGACTAAATCTCACAAATGTTGATATTCAGATGAAATGCAATTATCTTTATTTATGAGAAATAGTATGTGCTATACAATATTTTGACATGTATTTATATGTTTTTGAAGAATCAGTCCCTATCTACACACTCACCTTTGACGATCTGTTTGGCACACGTGTTGTACACCTGCTCCTGCGTGCAATTCGTGGGAAAGACTTTGTCAAAAACATACGGCTTCCCCTGTAAGACATAAACACATTCACTTCTATATAGACAATAATAAGTCCAGATAGGTGAAGAAATGTGCATGCTTCACGTTAAGTGCTTCAGTCAGTAACACGAGCTTTACTTGATCCTCAGAAGAGCATCAAAGTCTCCAGAGCAGATGCACACCTGAAGAGTCTCGACGCACACGTTATATGAAGTCGACTCAGACGTTTGTAATGACAGAACACTTAACCTTTGCTTTCAGCTGCGGTGCAGTCCCTTGACGCGTCTTAAAATAGACTGCTTTATGTCTGTCTGTGCTTGCAGGAATCATAATGAGAGTCTAAAAGTGTGTGTTGTGATTGGTTAGCTGGGCCAGTGTGTGTTCAATTTGAGCGAGATTTAAACCCGGATGATTGTAACCACTCTAAGTTCGTCTGCCTTGGGAAAGCTAGCGTGTGTCTGACATAGTGATAACACTCGTTGCCTTCTCTAGTGCAGCTCAACCAGGTCTCGTCCCATTCGTCGATATTTGTGATATCACAAATCCCGGAAAATATGCGTTGTAGTCCAAACGAGTCGTTCGTTGTAGTTTTTGAAAAGTGATTTCTGTTAAATAAAATATCTCCTTTTGAAGTGGATTTTGAGCTTTGTAACTTCGCAGATCTTTTTTATTCTCAAACAGCAACATTACAGACTAACTAAAGTTGAAAAAGTGAAAAAGCATAATAGGACCCCTTTAAGAGCGAGGGCTGTGTGGAGGGATTGTGGGATACGCTCTAATAGCTTCAGTCCAGCAGAGCTCCGTCATTAACATTTCCCTCTTTAACAGCTTCATCCAAACATCCATCCGGTTCACACGGCACATAGAGATGGACGTTTCTTCCATTCTGTCCCTGCATACGCTCACGTTTACTATGATAGATAACCAGGTAATGCATTACACTGTGGGAACATTCACTGTAAAAAAAAATTCCGTAAAATATACGGTAAAAAACTGGAAGCTGTGGTTGCCAGAATTTTACCAGAAAAAATATGGTAGCAACGTTTTACGGATTTAACTTAAATTTACATTTAAAAAACATTTCATTAACTGATACAATGTTAATATGCCAACCTATTGAAGTTCTGAAATCTGTTTAGTGCCTTTGTAATACACTGATAACTACCAAAAACAGCTGGTGATGAGAAAGTCACATGATGAACCAAAGCCCATCACAAGCTGAGAAAGAAAATACTAATATATTCAGAAGGTGCACAATGTCATTCACACAGACACTAAACACCATCATGGTAACACACATGAGACTGAAATAATACAATAGACATTAATTTAACAACATTAGATGTAAATGGTAAGAAAAACTAAGAAGAAACATAGTTATTTCACCGGAAAAAAAAACACCAGATGTGAAATTCTGGGAATGTCAATTTATGGTTTTTCACTGTAAACTATACATTCTTTTTCACTTCCAACAACTCTATTTTACTGTAAAATGACATTACAGTTTTTGGTAACACTTTCTATGAAGCCCGTAATTATAAGGGTATTTTTAAGGCATTATAATTAATGCATTATAAAAGACCTTATAATATGTTGTATCATCTCATAAATAATCATAAGAACTATTTAATGTATTATAATACCTACTTATTTGTGGTTATAGCTTTTAAGAGTATGATGATTTATAACACACAATGAACATGTTGCATCCACTTAAGTTACAATGAATTATATTTCCCATAGTTATAATGTATTATAAATCTCATACTGTATCTTGCCATTGTTTAAGATCTGCACAATCACTTAGTACATCCTATTAGTGTTCTACTGTAAAATGACAAATACAAAGTCTTCATGAAAACATCCGAGCAGCTCATGTATATCTTTTGTCTTTTGTATCATTATTTCTGTGTTACAAACATACAGACATGTTGCATCCACTTAAGTTACAATGAATTATATTTCCCATAGTTATAATGTATTATAAATCTCATACTGTATCTTGCCATTGTTTAAGATCTGCACAATCACTTAGTACATCCTATTAGTGTTTTACTGTAAAATGACAAATACAAAGTCTTCATGAAAACATCCGAGCAGGTCATGTATATGAAACAAGTCTTTTGTATCATTATTTCTGTGTTACAAACATACAGATAATCACAGAAGTACTGGGATAAATGTTTATAGTCCGGATATAAACAGTAGCGATCAAAATAGAGAAAATCACCTTTTTGAAAGTGACTTGAGGCTTCAAATAAAGATTGTATCCATTACAACAAGTGAGAAGTGATTTAAAAAGAGATTCGTTAGAAAAACGCTGATTCGTTCAGGAATGAAACAAGTCTTTATGAGCGAGTCATTGAATCATTCGTTCAACTTGATTTTTTAAATAATTAATTGAATATTGAATATATTTTATAAATAGACTGCAGCAATTAGCATTTTGTCAGAACCTCTATAAATTCCATGTTATATATTTTTTTCAGAATTGTGGGAGGAATGTGATATCTATCATTTTTATTTTATTTTTTTTTTATTGTAATTCTCCATTCTCAGTTTTTCCAGAATCGTGCGGCTCTAGTTGGTCATTTATCCACATGTAATGTAAACAAATAAATGACTTTAATTTCAGGCTAAGCACATTGTTTCTTTCAACCCAAGCAATGCCCCTGATAACAATCCCATAATGTTTGCAAAATGATCAAATGGAATGTTCTTTCAACGTTTGCATAACCAAAAAAATAATAATAATAATAAAATGATAAGAACATATAAGAAAAACTGGACGTTTTGAATATAAATAACATTTTTATAATTAATGGGAATGTTAGCAAAACATTCTTAGAACGTTTATTACATATTATTAGATATTTTTGTTAACTAAGTAGATAGATAGATAGATAGATAGATAGATAGATAGATAGATAGATAGATA
>NW_015558674.1:382171-387460 GCF_001515605.1 Sinocyclocheilus anshuiensis | reverse complement strand
AGATAGATAAGATAGATAGATAGATAGATAGATAGATAGATAGATAGATAGATAGATAGATGGATAGATGATGGATAGATAGATAGATGATGGATGACAGACAGATGCATGCTTGGTAAAGAGCCCTGTGGCTCTGGCATGGAGATCAAGACTTATTCTAACAAGAAAGGCAGAGGCTAGAAGACTATCACAAGCATATTCAAGCTTTCTAGTGGAAAAAAAGCAGAAACTGCTCTAAAAATATCACATTTCAATATTAATACAAACAGATTAACGTTTTGAAATCCAAATAAAGCATTCCTAAAAAATGTGAATACATTTCAGGAATTTAGAATGCTGGTTATAAATGCAACGTGACACATTTTAAAATAAAGCTATTTTCATCCTTGAATCCTTTTTAGACAATCGTCACTAGTACTAGTGATCCTAGTGATGTGAACCCTTTAGTTAAAGTGTTAAAGTTCAGTGTGTATGTCTGTGCTCCAATTAAATGTCCATATATGAAATATATTATCATATGAAGTAAAAACAAATATGAAACCTATTAGAATTTGGAACAATTTCATATATTAGCATATATATATATATACTGTATATATATAGATAGATATATAGATAGATATATACAGTATATAGCCTAAACAAATATGTCTGTATATTTATGTGCAATACATTTTAGGACATATATGTCATGTCTGTATATGATCCATCCTAAAAGCCGCCAAAACATGTTGATATTATATAAGTAAAAACAAAAGATATACATATTTAATAAAAAAATTGTTTTTTCCATTTTTAAAAATATGTAAAAAAAAAAAAAAAAAAAAAAAAAAAAAAAAAAAAAAAAAAAAAAAAAAAAAAAAAAAAAAAAAAAAAAAAAAAAAAAAAAAAAAAAAAAAAAAAAAAAAAAAAAAAAAAAAAAAAAAAAAAAAAAAAAAAAAAAAAAAAAAAAAAAAAAAAAAAAAAAAAAAAAAAAAAAAAAAAAAAAAAAAAAAAAAAAAAAAAAAAAAAAAAAAAGTATTACAAAAACATAAACATACATATTTTGTGTATATATATATATATATCTATCCACAAAATAAATATGTCATATATTGAATTTCCGTATGGGATCTTAATGAAAAGACAATAATCCTCATCATAACTGTCTAACAAAAACATGTTTTCCTCCTCTGTAACTGGATGAATGCAGTCTGAGACGTGCAGACAGCTGCGTATCGAGCAGGACTTGTTCTGAACCGCATTAGCGTGGCTCAGACAGCAGCAATATTGAGCTGCCATGCATCATGTGCTGCTGCTGCTGCTGCTGAAAACTGATCAGTCTGCAAAGCAGCCCAAACTCAGAGCAAATGAGCTGCTCTCTCTCTCTCTCTCTCGCTCACACACACACACACACACTCAATTTTCTGGCGCGTTCTTATCGTTCTTCTTCATATCTCTGTCTTTCATTAAATCCTCCAGCAGTTAGTCTCTACAGCGGCTGCTGATTTCAGAGTGAGAATCACACGGACAGACTTTTAAGTAGAGATTTCTTAGATGAGGATGATGATGGTCTGTGACGTTCTTACACGAGTCCTGAGCTTTTATCTGATACACTGAAAGAGGGACCAACGAATGGGTAGATAGTGTGTTACTTCCTCGGCTGGCTTGTGTTGTGTTTTGACAGCGTTTCTGAAGCATTACAGAAGAGCTCATTATTAAGTGATTTCTGGGTTCCTACTCTAAGGTTTAATTATAATATGCTTATCTGGAGTGTGCCATCTAATTTACATTCTGGAGGAGCGTCATATTTACTTCCATACGCTCACTTAAGGAATAGTTCACCAAAAATCTGTTGAAAATGTGCTCACCCTCAGGCCAGATGTAGATGAGTTTGTTTCTTCATCAGATTTGGAGAAATGTAGCATTGCATCAGTGTCTCAGCAATGGATGCTCTGCAGTGAATGGGTGCCGTCAGAATGAGAGCTGATAAAAACATCACAATAATCCACAAGTAATCCACAGCACTCCAGTCCATCAGTTAACATCTGGAGAAGACAAAAGCTGAAACACATCCAGCATTAAGACGTTTTAACTAAAATACCATAGAGTCCATAATCCATAATAACGCTTCCTCCAGTGAAAAAGTGTTCTGGTGTGAATCAGGAGAGAAATCTGCACAGATCAAGCAGCGTTTAAACAGCTCTAAACACATATGTGGCTGGATTTTGATGAGAGAAACAACAGGAGATGCAATTTTTCACTGGAGGAAGCGTTATTATGGATTATGGACTCTATGGTATTTTAGTTAAAACGTCTTAATGCTGGATGTGTTTCAGCTTTTGTCTTCTCCAGATGTTAACTGATGGACTGGAGTGCTGTGGATTACTTGTGGATTATTGTGATGTTTTTATCAGCTCTCATTCTGACGGCACCCATTCACTGCAGAGCATCCATTGCTGAGACACTGATGCAATGCTACATTTCTACAAATCTGATGAAGAAACAAACTCATCTACATCTGGGATGGCCTGAGGGTGAGCACATTTACAGCAGATTTTGGGTGAAATATTCCTTCAGTCTACCAGGAATAGAACCTAAACCACAGGCTGCAGCTATAAACATAGCTATAAATCATCTGAATTCAGTCAGATTTACTGAATAGAAAGAGTTTATCTGTTTCTCACTGTGTGTAGAACTTGCCTCAAGCCAGAAATTCAACAATAGGCGAGTAGTTCACACAACTATTTCATGATATCAACACTGTGTTTATAGGGAGTTTTGAACATGTTTTCTGCTGAGTTCAGCGTGAGCCGCAAAGCAATAATCTGGGTTGAAGCGTTGCACAGCTTTTAGGAGTATATCGAGCTAGAAGCCACTAAGCTCTCCTTTAATAGGGTCTCTGATTTCAGCTTTAGACTGATTTCAGCTTTGCATATGGCAAATACATTTTTTTTTCTAGCCAAAATATATTCAAAATATATATTGCAAACAATGAAACTTAATAATTAAATGTATTTTTAAATTGAAAATGTATTTAGTTTCAACCTTCATATACCAAATGTATTTCAGGGGCATTTTCAATCAATACATTTTCAATTTATAGATACTGTAATATTGTATTGTTTTTGTAACATTGTAAAGCATGTTCCTAATTTCTAATTTATATTTAAATGTGTTGTATGTTCACACATGTTATAGAAAACAAATTAGGTTTTTCTTAAAATGTGACATGATGTGAATGTATTTTCTTGGACTGAAATATGTGGAGGGCAAAATTGTATTAAATATAAATATTAAAGATTGTTATTATTATTAAAAAAAACTTCAAAATATACAAAAATATATTGGTAGAAAATGTTTTGAAACATATTTTAACAAATATATTTTTGTATATTTTAAATATATTTAAAAATATAGTTGAATATATATAGCCATGTGGGCTATATTAATTTTCACTGTTTTTTTTTCTTATATTGAATGTATTTGGTTCTTGACTCTTGATATTGTTACATTTGAGGTTTAATTAATCAGCATTTTCCAAAGGAAAAATTAAACTCTTTAATTTAGTTTTATCTACTTCATTGTAAAAAAAATGCACATAAATAATAATGTGGCAACATCTAAATAAACAGCTTTTCACAAATATTATTTAACATGACTGAATCAACATGCTTACAACAAAAACTCTTTTAAGGGTCAGATGAGGTAGAAATAAACCAAGCTGAAAGGTTCTGCACATTTTGACATTCGACAGTGACAGTAAAGCCTCTCTCTGACATCAACATTCATCACACATGTCTACAAACACAACAGCATCGATCTGTTCCTGACATCCACTCCTGACCGCAGACCAGACAACAAAGTAGCGTGCATGACACGGTGTCTCCTTCAGGTTGTATGCTGCATGCTTTTAAAGGCTGTGGACATAATCAAAGCTGACAGCCGCCTTCCTCTGACTTCTGATGCATGTCAGGATGTGAATCTATCAGCAGAAATCATTTCTACACAAATGTCACTTGAGAGTTCAGCGGTGCACAATGATCATTTATCTCAATGCTTTACTAATGAAAACCCTGCCTGGCCTTGAAGACGGTGCGGAACGAAAGAGAAGCGAACGCCGTGACGTTCATTTGAAACCCGCAAGTTTTACCAGCTGTGTCAGTGCAATTGGGTCAGACCTATTACAAAGAGTGTTTTTAACTTTTAATATATTAGACAAATTATTCAAATAAAGACTAAGATCGTATTGGTTAGGTTTCTTTTCACAATATCTTGAAGTGAACACAATGTAGGGCTTCATTTTAAAACATTTCACTACTTTGGTTTGAGTGGATGTTTAATTCTGTGTAAAACTTTCTTGGCAATATTGTTTTAATTAGGGGGTTTTATTTATTTACTTCATGTATCACTTTCTATCCTTCCAGTCTTTTGTAAAATTCAGTATTATTTGAATGACAGAATCCTCCAGGAAGTGATATCATTTTGGTGGGAACATTCTCAGAACGTTCTAACAAGATTCTCTCCCCCCTTAGTAGAAATTGTGTTTTTTGGGGGGGAGCAGGGTGGACACAACTTCATTTTCTTACAGAGTGAAAAACATCGCAGAGCAAAGAGGACACAGACAACGCGCCGGCAGACAAGACAGAGCAGGTTACTTTTGATGTTTGTACCAAGAGCTCCTAAAAAACCCACAACAAATTCCTTGTGTGTTTGCACACACTTGGCAAATAAAGCTCATTCTGATTCTGATAATAGGAAACAAAGTCTCAGCATTCAAGTTCTGTTAGTTTTATTAAGAATTTCAAATGATAAGTAGAGTTTTGGAGCTCTTTATTGGCGCAACGGTTCATGTGCTCTCCCGCTTTGCCTCAGTTCAAGTGAAGCAGGGGTGCATTCTAATAAGCATGAAATAAACATGAATGAACATCCGAGGGCGTGTTGAAAGACACACTACAACTTACTGAATGTACAGTGTCTCATGTAATCACTCAATGAGTGTTTCAACCGCGGAAAGACAGAGTTATACACTGATTTTCTGTCCTGAATAAGCTTTGGCCACCCCATGTATAAAACTCTAGCTCCGCCGCTGGGTGTGTGGAGTATGTTCCTCGTTTTAAGGTCCAACAGATTTGTTAAAGGAGCAGTTCGCCCATAAATGAAAATCTGCTGAAAATTTCCTCAGCCTCAGGCCATCCAATAAGTAGATGAGTTTATGTCTTCATGGGAACAGATTTGGAGAAATGTAGCATTGCATCAGTGTCTCAGCAGTGGATGCTCTGCAGTGAATGGGTGCCGTCAGAATGAGAG
>NW_015558674.1:381210-381931 GCF_001515605.1 Sinocyclocheilus anshuiensis | reverse complement strand
TATTGTGATGTTTTTATCAGCTGTTGGGACTCTCATTCTGACGGCACCCATTCACTGCAGAGCATCCATTGCTCCATCCTGATGCAATGCTACATTTCTCCAAATCTGACGAAGAAACAAACTCATCTACATCTGGGATGGCCTGAGGGTGAGAACATTTACAGCAAATGTTCATTTTTGGGTGAACTATTCCTTTAGTCTATAGATTTAGCTCAAAGCAAAAGCCAGGATCACAAAGACAGTGTAAATGTAGTCGAGATTATCCTTAAACAAGGTTTGCAGCAACTGATTTTGCATCAGTTTTACTCTTCTGTAGAGTTTGGAGCAACTGAATTAGCATCTAAACCTTGATTTAATACAAGTAACTCAATCCTCATACATCTCACCCACAGAGAGATTTTTTTTTGTCAAACCATGAGTCATAACCACAGCACTTAAAAACAAACACTTTATTTCAGACTGTCTTTCCGTCATTGCTCTCGCAGATAGTTGATGCTCACTACATTTTAGCAGCAGTGAAGCCCATCGTGTGTGTGGGTGTGGGGTGTAGGTGGGTGTGTGTATGTAATGAACATAGATTAGACATGTAGGATGATTCCAAACTGAATCTATATCTACACTATAACAAAACATGCATTTATTCTACCTGGTTTGACTGTGTGTGTGTGTGTGTGTGTGTGTGTGTGTGTGTGAGTGTGTGTGTGAACGAGTTTTTGCGAGA
>NW_015558674.1:378681-379799 GCF_001515605.1 Sinocyclocheilus anshuiensis | reverse complement strand
GAGTGTTTATATTTGTGCAGATGTGTGTGTGTGTGTGTGTGTGTGTGTGTGTGTGTGTGTGTGTGTGTGTGTAAATGACACTCTTTTACTCCTCTGGTAACATGTGTACTGTGCTGAACCCTAAAGTGTTTTTATATATATTTATATATGTATAACTGCTTTCATAACCATATGAAGTTTTCATTCAAGTGAAATATTGTTTAGATATTTATAAATGCACTCGTGTGCATGCATAAGCATGTGCACACGACACAAATCTGAATAAATCAGATCATCAGCATGCACTGGCCAGTATTTTATTAAAAATGAATATCACCATCTGGAGGAGTGTGAAAACGGAACTTTGAAAATGGATTTGGACTGTGACCCATCTGCGTCACTTTACTAATGAACATAGAATATCAAGAGGAAAACTTGTATGAACTTACCCCGATGATGACAGTGTCATCTCCGTGAAATGTGGGAATATATTTGTCCCCTCGGAGGATTTCGGACTGGTTCACGGGTCTGAAGCGACACAACACCCTGATGTTGCATTCTGCGCTGACATCAGCCATCCTGCACTAAAGATACAACAGTGCGTTTGTGTCCTTTTCTTCTGATCTATGAATACTCGCACAGTCCTCTGCAGATGAATGGCTTTTATTGACAGGCGAAACAAGGGATGAATGATCCGTCTCAAATGAATCTGCTGCGAATCAAAGCATCTTGCAAATCGAATCCGTCGTTAAAGCCGAGAGCCGAGCGGATGATAGTAAAGTGTGTTTCAGTGCGTCGCTCTCTCGAGGTTGTGTGGTGAGTGTTATTGCTGCAGAAGTAAAGCGATACAGAGACACGCGCGCTGGGCACCGCGGCGCTCTGATTGGCCGGTATTAGACAGGGGGCGGGGCGTGTGCTGACACTCGCATCAGCACCGCTGGTCAACATGTCCACTTATATTTTAGACAAAAATGAGAAGTGCACCAAGAAAGCTTTGTGTGTTGCGTTTTATATACAGTGTTGGGGGTAACGTATTACAAGTAACGCGAGTTACGTAATCAGATTACTTTTTTTCAAGTAACTAGTAAAGTAACGCATTACTTTTTAATTTACAAGAGAATATCTGAGTTACTTTTTCA
>NW_015558674.1:376526-376777 GCF_001515605.1 Sinocyclocheilus anshuiensis | reverse complement strand
TATTACCAGTGTTGGGGGTAACGCATTACAAGTAACGTGAGTTACGTAATCAGATTACTTTTTTTCAAGTAATTAGTAAAGTAACACATTACTTTTTAATTTACAAGAGAATATCTGAGTTACTTTTTCAAATAAGTAACGCAAGTTACTTTTTTCCCCCCAATTTATTGACTCTCCGGTCTCCGGTCCCCATGTTGAGAGAAATCAGAAGATGTTACTGTAGTTCTAAAATAAATATGAATAATTCATCT
>NW_015558674.1:373961-376385 GCF_001515605.1 Sinocyclocheilus anshuiensis | reverse complement strand
AACGCAAAAGTAACGTAACACATTACTTTCCATAAAAAGTAACTAAGTAACGTAATTAGTTACTTTTTATGGAATAACGCAATATTGTAATGCATTACTTTTAATAGTAACTTTCCCCAACACTGATTATTTATATATATATATATATATATATATAAACAGAGCTGGGTAGTAACTGATTACGTGTAATCTCGATTATGTAATCAGATTCCAATTAAGTACTTGTAATTAGATTTAAAATTAAAATGCATAAATTCATGTTATGTCTTATTTACATGAAATGCACCTTTTTTTTGTCAGCTAAACCACTTTCACCTAATATATTTACTTGAAGTACCACTGAACAATAAATACATATTTTAATAATTAAGTATCAGATTTGCATGTTCACGGTTCTCTGATGTTGGTAAATGGTCGCATAGCATGCAGATAAACAAATAAAATATTTCATTTTTAGTAAGCGTTTTATTTTGATTGTTGTTATTTCCAAATAATCTATGATTTATCAAAATATTTTATGATTTATTGACAGTTATTAAAATGATTTATTTTACATTTTACATTTTTATGATTTAATTAATTATTAGCTTTACGGAGCCCATCACCTTATCTTGCAAGTTATTTTGAGAGTTTTGTGACATTCCTTTTTTCAGCTGCTTTTGAGGCTCGAAATAAGATGATCCCCGAATCCTCGCGAGATTGCGCGAGGTTTTGTTAGCGTGTGACGTCACGGCTGTTGTCACTAGCGTCGGCCTGTTCGTTCATCCGCTTCATTCAGCCGGTTATTATCTGCTTTCAGACTGCAGTAAAGAAGCACACACCGCATATAGAATCACATTAGACTGCTTTCCTCAGCGTGCTGCAATGGCCGACCCGAAGTATGCGAACCTGCCGGGCATCGTAAGTGATTAATTCAGTCCGTAAACAACAATAACAGTGCGGTATATTAGCATTAGCATTAGCCGCGGCTAACGGTCTGAGGTGATTCAAAACCAAACATATTGATAAATTCATATCTGTAGGCTAATTAAGTGTCCTGAGTAAATATAAGATGGTCAAGGGTGTTTAAAGTCATTGAGTGATTTGAGATGTAGAGTTATTTCAGATTCTTAGAGGAGTGTTAGCTCGTCGCTCGTCAAACAAAACACTCGCAACTTAACGTTATGAATATTGTTTAAATGTATGTTTTTCCCGCTTAGTTGCTTGTATGTTGTGTAAAGGGGCTGTTGCACAGCTTTATTTCTCAGGCAGGATTGGAAGAAATAGATGTTTGTGAAGGGCGTTGGCCAGATGTGAGATATAATGTCAGTGTTTTAATATTTCTTGTTTACTTGGCTTGTTTAGACTTATATTATTGCTCAATCAATATGGGGTTTCAATGCTGGTTTTTGCATTTGGTCCCCCTAATCTTTAAATGTACATCCATAAATATTTTTATTCTATCAATGAATTTTGTTTAGTCTATGTTTGTCTATTTGTCTGCTGTTATATATATATACACACTACTGTTCAAAAGTTTGGGATCAGTAAGATTTTTAATGTGTTTTAAAAAAAAAGTATCTTCTGTTCTTGATCAAGGCTGCATTTCTTTGGCCAAAAATACAGAAAAAACTGTAATATTGTGAAATATTATTGCAATTTAAAATAACTGTTTTCTATTTTAATATACTTTAAACTGTAATTTATTTCTGTGATGCGCAGCTGTATTTTCAGCATCATTACTCCAGTCTTCAGTGTCACATGATCTTCAGAAATCATTCTAATATGCTGATTTATTATCAGTGTTGGAGACTGTTGCGCTGCTTAATATTTTTTTGGAATCTGTGATACTTTTTTCAGGATTCTTTGATGAATAAAATGTTAAAATTAACAGCATTTATTCGAAATAGAGATCTTTTCTAACAATATACACTATTGTTCAAAAGTTTGGGGTCAGTAGTTTTTATTTATTTATTTTTTTAAAGAAATTAATGCTTTTATTCAGCAAGGATGTGTTAAATTGATAAAAAAAAGTGATAAAGACTTATTAGAAAATATTTTTATTTTAAATAAATGCTGTTCTTTTTAACTTTTTATTCATAAAAGAATCCTGGAAAAATGATCACAGGTTCCAAAAAAATATTAAGCAGAAAACAGTTTCCAGCACTGATAATAAATCAGCATATTAGAATGATTTCTGAACATCATGTGACACTGAAGACTGGAGTAATGATGCTGAAAATACAGCTGCGCATCACAGAAATAAATTACAGTTTAAAGTATATTAAAATAGAAAACCATTATTTTAAATTGCAATAATATTTCACAATATTACTGTTTTTTCTGTATTTTTGGTCAAATAAATGCAGCCTTGATGAAGAACAGAAGAGACTTTTTTTTTTAAAACACATTAAAAATCTTACTGATCCCAAACTTTTGAACAGT
>NW_015558674.1:368429-373895 GCF_001515605.1 Sinocyclocheilus anshuiensis | reverse complement strand
GATCTTACTGATCCCAAACTATTGAACAGTGGTGTGTATATATATATATATATATATATATATGTGTATATGTTTATACAAGATTTCTGTGGGTTTTATAAAAGGTCATAGATCAGAGAAGAAAACCTTACATTCATAAAGTCATGGCATTAAATGTTTAATGTAAAAAATTTATATCTCACTGTTTTTGTTTTCAAATGCAAATATCTAAACGTCCTTAAATCAAGATGCATTTACTTAAGAAACAAATGTAAATTCTTGAAAAATGTAATAAAATGAAGTGAGTTTATGCTTAAAACAATAACAAATATCTGTAAGTGAGGAATGAGAACTTTTTCCCTTTGAATTAAGTACATTTTTCTGACTCCATTGGCAGATATTTGTTGTTTTTTAATCATAAACTCACGTCATTTGACCATTTTCTCATAAAACCGGACTTCTTATTTAATGTCATTTGTTTCTCAAGTAAATGTATCTTGATTTAAGAATCTTTAGATATTTGCATTTGAAAACAAGACCGAAACACTGATAAAGAGCATCACTTTTTTGCAGTGTGATGAGAAGTTACAGTTATAAATGTATCTATTTACACTTGAGCTCTTATGTCTGTTGTGTTTTTGTTCTCACATTTGATTGACATCATATTGTTGAAATGACATAATTTCCTCCCAGGCCTCCAACGAGCCTGACGTCTATGAGACGAGTGATCTGCCCGAGGATGATCAGGCACAGTTTGAGTCGGTGAGTATCTGTGTGCGTGTGTGAGAGAGAGTGTGTGTGTGAGAGTGTGTGTGTCAGAGTGTGTGTGTCAGAGTGTGTGTGTCAGAGTGTGTGTGTCAGAGTGTGTGTGTCAGAGTGTGTGTGTCAGAGTGTGTGTGTCAGAGGTGTGTGTGTGACTCACTTTTAAGCTAATTATACTTTCCCTCCTCATTCACTAACCCACCATCACTGTCTGACCCGTTCCGGATGCTAGTTTGTGCAAGTAAGACGTCCTTGTTTTCTAACGCAGTAACTGCATGGGTTGAAATCTTCCTGCCTTTCGATTGTTTTCTAATCAGGGATGATTAGCATTGGGGTGTTGTTTGATTTATTTGAACTATGAACAGGCACTTATAATCCTAGTTTTGCCTGTGTGTGTGTCATATTACATTAAGACAAAAATCTGAACCGGTGAAGTGTGGTACAGGTTGTATAATTAAACTCTGATGAATAATCTTGATGACTGGTTTACTCTTTTAATTTGGTTATAGAATATGGCTCATGTTCATAACATGGACAGAATTGTATTTATGTAATTTGTAAGCTTGAAGCTGTTTGTAAGTTCTCACACTAACAGCCTGAGAAAGGTTGTGGAGTGACGTTTAGCTGTTCAAGTGTGTGTTTTAAGGAACACTTGGTGGTAAATTTGACAGTTTGACAGAAATAAAGTGTGTGTGTTTCACTTCCTTCTAGGGCTGCGCAATTTGTTGGCAAAACTTGCAATTTTTCTTGTTGTAGTTAACTAAAGCCATAGAAAACATTTTTGTAACCTAAAACAAAATAAACATTAAATGAAATAAAATAAAATATAAAAAAATCTACATTTTATTTCAGCTAGTCGCCAAAGCAACATTTTGCATTCTCATTTAGTTGAACTTGATGTACTAAAATAACTAAAATTGAAATAAAAAAAAGACATTGAAAAATAAAAATCACAAAACAAACAACAAACTTATTGAATCTTTAACAAAAATTCAAATGAAAAATACAAAAAATAAAAATTAATTCAAAATATAAAAAATAATAGTATCTCAGTTACACTAATAATAATATAAATAATCAAAAAATTCTAATTTATATCAAATAAAAAAAATTAGTATGATTATTATTAGTAGTATTACTATTATTATTAGTACTAAATAAAAAAAATATTACACAAAATAGGAGATATTACTATTGCAACATTTAACTGTAAAAAAAAATATATACATATATAATGATAATTTTACTGTGCAACTCTAAAATTACAATACTAATATAAGCTCTTCTCAACACAAGTATGGGAAGGATGCTTGACGCATATTGCGTTCCCAAATGCACGTTAAAAGAGACCCAAACTCGGAGAATAACTTCACTCTGAAACACTCATTGTGTATGTTTTGTGCATAAATACTTTTTTTAACAAATGCAGACTTTGGGATTTGATATATGATGGTTCTGGTTTAATTACTATGACTTGTGCAGCCCTTCTTCCTTCAGTCTCTCCGTATGTGTGTAACTCCAGCTGTTTCTCCGGTCTGATCTCGAGTCTCTCGTCTGTGTCACGTGCTGAAGACTAACATCTGCTCTCTCCTCAGAACAGCACGACTAACGTTTGACGCGAGCTGCACACGCTCGAGGTCACGTGTAAAACTCTGGCTAATCTTTCTTGCAGTGAGCTGTGAGCGGTTTTGTGTTGATAGCATGATCAGATGTAGCGGTGCACAGGTGTTATTCAGTATCAGCTGAAGGAACAAAGGCCTGTGGCTCTAATTAACAGACTCTGATGAAATAAACACAGCGCTCTGTTCTCCTCTCCCTCCAGCTGCTGTTGTGCATGTCATATGATAACTACATTAACATCTCTCTCTGTTCCTCACTCTCTTCTGTTTTTCTCTTTCTCTTCTGCTCTAACTGTCTTTGGGGACCCAAGGAGCTGGTAAGAGTTTCTGATTCCCCTTTAACACCCAGTGACTCCTCTAAACCAATCAGAAGTCTGATCGTGAGCTGTGCATGTGCATTAATGTGATTGGCCGATCTGACAGATGGGAGTTTTCATCAGGATTTTGCACGTTAGGAAAGCTAAAGCAATATTCTGGGTTAAATGCAGCATCTGTGACATGATGTCAAGTTACTACAGAAAATGATTTCAACTTGGCTTTCAGTTTGAAAGAGTGCTGACAGAAATACTGTGCAGTGGTAAAATGCTCCATAAATGTGATATTAGGATATGGTTTGAAAAGATATGTGTATGTATATTAAATATAAAAGAATATGTCTTAAATTAAATAAATATAAAATATAATAAAGTAAATATAAAATAATATTCCTTTACAAAATTATATATATATACACACACACACACATATAACATTTTGTATAGATTAATATATTTATTATTATTTATAATTGTTATACTAGTACTTAATATACTTATAATTAATATATTTATTATGATTGATTATTATTTATTAATATAGTTATACTTATACTAACTAATACTTATACAGCACTTAATATACTTATATAATTCATATATTTATTATGATTGTGATTATTGTTATTAATATATTTATAGTAATACTTAAGATTTATTAAGAAGACTTATTTTTTATGTTAAAATTAGGGCTGGGCGATAAAGCTAAAAATTGTATCAACGATATAATTTTTCATGTCGTTCAGTATCGATAATTATTGACATTTTGTATAACCTTTTTTAAAACAGAGCAATAGAATTTTTTTTTTTAATTTAACCACTGTATTTTTAAATTAGCCCAGTTTATTGAGACAAACAAAAAATATTTTTTGTTTTAACAGTCAAACACACAATAAAAATTAAACAAATATCTCATTTCTAATGTTTTATATGCAGATTAAATAGGCTTCAAGGAATCTTTTGTCTTGTCTCCCGAGGCCACAGGAGGGCGCTATTGAGCCAAATAATGCAGCGCATATAAATTGTCAACGCAAGGAAATAACTGTCTATAAAAAACATGCATTACGTCTAAATTAACTCATATAAATCAAATATAATTTCGTAAATTGCATAAACAATTATGAACAAAACAGCATCATGTATTTATGCATTGCTTAATACAAAGAGCCGAATCGCCGATCACACAGATTGCCTTTAAAAACATGAGTTTTCTCATGAGTACTCTCTCTCGATGCTCCAGAATGAAAAAGTCTGTGCATTTAATGTCCAGTAAGTGCTCTAAACGCTGCTGAAAATGCCCTTCACGCTGACAGTCCCGGCCAGTTAAAACAGAGCAGTGTCCGAATGCTGTGTGAGCTCACCGTACGCTTGCGTTCATCAGACGCTCTTCTGTGTGTGTTTGTGTTTCTCCAGCGTAACGATTACACAGTAGACACGCAGATTCATAGAGTACGGTTTTCCCTTATAACAAACCTTTAGTGGTGTTTGCTGAACTAGATTTACATTAAAGAAGGGAATAGAGACTTGGATCAGTAAGAAACCACCCCTAGTAACACACTAAACTCTGGTTATAACACTTTAGCAAACATTCACAACACACTAATAGTCCAGCATAGATGTTTTCAGTCTGCTGCAGTATTTTAGATGATGCTCAAGCTTATTAAACACCTGTGCTGTCAGCTTGAATCTCTTCCTGTCATTTATTTTTAGATTGATGTGTGTGTTTGACAATTAATGCATGATGGTCTGCAAAATTTCTGAGTGATTCAATAAATGCTCTCCAGAGCCTGAGCTGGACAGTCGTTCTCACGCATGTCACTCTTAAATCAGCATTCCAATCAGCCACGCCCCTTCTGTGGGAGGGGCCTAACTGCCTCTGATTCAGCCAATCAGAGCTTCAGAAGCGTCTCCTTTATAATCAGCAAGGTGTCTAGATCTGTTGGTTGGTGTTGATCTGTGTGTGTGTGTGTGTGTGTGTTTCTCGTGTGATTGGTTTCTGACTCGTCAGTCGTCCAGATCTGCTCGTTTCGCCGCTGCATGTGCGTCGTGTGTGTGTTTGTGTTTCTCGTGTGATTGGTTTCTGACTCGTCTCGCAGGAGGAGCTGTGTAGCGACAGCGTGGAGCGGATCGTCGTCAATCCCAACGCCGCCTACGACAAGTTCAAAGACAAACACATCAGCGCCAAGGGTCTGGGTGAGGATAGCCTTTTCTGAGATACCAAACACTGTTATTTCACTATCACGGAGTAAATATTATAGATTTGATTCATATTTGAATAAAAATTTGAATGATTTTTTTTAATGTATTTTTTGCTTTCATTGTAATTTAAAAATTTTAGCAATTTTGTTGCATTTGCCGTTTTATTAGTGTTATATATATATATATATATTTTAATGTTTAGTTAAACTAAATGAAAATCAGAAATGTTGCTTTGGCAGCTATCTGAAATAAAATAAGTTGACCTTTTTTGTATTTAAGTTTATTTCAGAAAAAGTTTTTTTTTTACAAATGTTTTCTTTTTTATGGTTTTGGCTTTACTCACTCACTAATGTCTTTTTATTTTTCTATCGTGTGCGCTATTATGAATGTGTATGTATTGGTAAATGTCGAATGCATCCAAGCTGTTATAATTAATATAGGTTGAAAAAACCCTTCAATTAATTGTTATATTTGATTTGTGTGTGTGTGTGTGTGTGTGCACGTGCATGTGTGCGTGCGTGCGCGTGCGTGTGTGTGCGTGTGTGTGTGTGTGTGCGTGCGTGTTTGTGTGTGCATGCGTGTTTGTGTGTGGG
>NW_015558674.1:363485-368414 GCF_001515605.1 Sinocyclocheilus anshuiensis | reverse complement strand
GAGTGAGTGAGTGAGTGAGCGAGTGTGTGTGTGTGTGTGTGTGTGCGTGCGTGTGTGAGAGAGTGAGTGTGCGAGTGTGTGTGTGTGTGCGTGCACGTGTGTGTGTGCGTGCATGTTTGTGTGTGCGTGTGTGTGCGTGTGCGTGCTTGTTTGTGTGTGTGTGCGCGCACACGCGTGTGTGTGTGCGCAGATTTCTCAGACCGCATCAGTAAGAGTCGCAGGGTGGGCTATGAGTCTGGAGAGTACGAGCTTGTGAGTGATTCACTCGTTCATCATCAACTGCTTCATGATTCGTTTAGTTTTATGGAGTCTCTCAGCATTTGTCCTGATTTATTTTCTCTCGTCCTGCAGTTAGCTGAGGGTTGTGGCGAGAAGGAAACTCCTCAGCAGAAATATCAGCGACTGGTTAATGAGATTCACGAGCTCTGCCAGGATGTGGAACATATTCAGGTCAGAACTAAACAATTAATACGTTTAATCAGCAAAGATGCATTAAATTGCTTTACTGTGACAGTAAAGACATTTATAATGTTACAAAAGATTTATATCTCAAATAAATGCTGTTCTTTTTAGCTTTCTATTCATCTGTGTATCCTGAAAAATAAAATGTATCACAGTTTCAACAAAAATATTGTGCAGCACAACTGTTTTCAACACTGATAATAATCAGAAATGTTTCTCGAGCAGCAAATCAGCATATTAGAATGATTTCTGAAGATCATGTGACACTGAAGACTGGAGTAATGATGCTGAAAATACATCTGCGCATCACAGAAATAAATTACAGTTTAACAGATATTCACATAGAAACAGCTATTGTACATTCTAATAATATTACACATTATTACTGTTTACTGCATTTTTGATCAAATAAATGCAGCTTTGGTGAGAATAAAAGACATTTTTAAAAAACAGTGCTTAGTGTATTATGTTGGTGCATAAGAATGAAAATTATATATATATATAAATTATACTTTTAGTTTTAAGGCATTCAAATATTGAATATTGTCTAAATACATTTTTTTATCTTTTTTTTTAAATACGTAAATATCAAAAGTATTTTGTAGGAGTAATGTCTACTCCTACAAAAAGAAATTTCAGCTTTGCATTACAGAAATAAATTATATTTAAAAATATATTAACATAGAAAACAGTTGTTATAAATTGTAATATTTCACAATTTGCACTATTTTTGATCAAATAAATGCAGCCTTGGTGAGCAGAAGAGACTTCTTTCAAAAACATAAACACATCTTACCCACCTCAACATTTTGAACAGTATTGTAAATCACAGTGTACTAGTCTTAAAGGAACACTCCACTATTTTTGAAAATAGGCTCATTTTCCAAACCCCCTAGAGTTAAACAGTTGAGTTTTACCGTTTTCGAATCCATTCAGCCGGTCTCCGGGTCTGGCGGTAGCACTTTTAGCTGTAGCTTAGCATAGATCATTGAATCTGATTAGACCGTTAGCATCTCGCTCAAAAATGGCCAAAGAGTTTCTATATTTTTCCTATTTAAAACTTGACTCTTCTGTAGTTACATCGTGTACTAAGACCGACGGAAAATGAAAAGTTGCTTTTTCTAGGCCGATATGGCTAGGAACTATACTCTCATTCCAGCATAATAATCAAGAGATGCTAACGGTCTAATCGGATTCAATGATCTATGCTAAGCTACAGCTAAAAGTGCCAGACCCGGAGATCGGCTGAATGGATTCGAAAACGGTAAAACTCAACTGTTTAACTCTAGGGGAGTTGGAAAATGAGCCTATTTTCAAAAATAGTGGAGTGTTCCTTTAAAGTTTGGTTGCCAGAAAGTGGACATGCATGTAAATTGAAAAAGCACGCTTTGTGTTTTATGTGACGTTGCTGTGTGTTTCTGCAGGCCTCGACTAAAGAGAGCAGCTCGGAGGAGCGTTTGACTCCGGTGGCTTTGGCTCAGCAGGCGGCGCAGCTCAAACAGCAGCTGGTTTCAGCTCATCTGGACTCTCTGCTCGGACCCAACGCTCACATCAACCTCACCGACCCCGACGGAGCGCTCGCCAAGTGAGATCCATTTAGACTTCCTGAGCTACAAATACAGCACAGGACATGATGCATCTGCTCTCTGATGGGTGTGAAGTCCTGTCAGCTGTACTTTTAGTCCTGTGCTTTTTAGTTTTTATCATATTTAGTCAACCTTGTCCTGGTTTTGTTTAGTCAAGTTTTAGTCATCTAAATGAGCATTTTAGTCTAGATTTAGTCAATGACGCTTTTCACATTTTTGACATGCTGTGTAATGGTTAAACTGATAATCGCAATGATAATGTATTTTTACATTTCATTAGAAGTATTGCATTTTCTCCAATAAGCACAAATCAATAGAATGTGGACTCGTACACATGGTTTATTTGACCTCATCTAGTGTGCTGATTTATTATAGAAATTCATATCAAAGACTTAGATATGCAGTCTCTCTACATTATGAAAGCTGGTAAAACAAACAAAAAAAGTACTATAACAGTGAAATTCCTAATAGTAATTCCAAGTTGCGATAATGTTTCTCTATTAAAAGAACAGCAAAAAAGACTTTCTAGTGCCACACAGAGGTTGTGTAAGTGTATGTATTCAGCAACCACAATCGTAAACAATATAGTTGTTTTCAGATCATTGCAGGCGCTGTAGAGCGAGCGTGTGGTTGCCAGATTGCAAAAGTTAAGTGAAACACCAAGCAGAAAAGGTATGCTTTTAACAGAGAAGCTCTGATTGGGGGGGGGGATTTGAACTCTTGTTATCTGGCAACCGCAGACATAAAAGCTGGCGCATGTACAGCAGTCCGTAATGTTCATCAAAAATAAAAAAATTTTTTTTTTGTCAATAATATTGCATGTTGATATAGTCACCGTTATCTTTTAATGACCCTTTCATCGTCTTGTCATTAGCTATGTTTCCATCACTGCGCATTTTGAACTATCGCATGAGAAACGCCAAATTTCGAATAAAAATCCCTTAATTCGCAAAAACGTTTTTACGCTCGCTTGACAAGGTGGTTTTTGATGAGGGTTGATGCGAATAATGGGAGATGGAAATGCATTTTGCGAATAAATTCCCCCAAGCGCATCAAAAAAGTAATGTGACTTCGTGCTATGGGACGTCAAAACCTGACTAACCAGCGGACCGATCTCATTCCACAGCATCTGAAATGTTGTTATGGTCATTCAGAAATGCCCGAGCAAAGTCTGTCGTCAAAGTATTTCTGTATAATTGTCTCACACGACTGCGTTCCCAAACAGCAGCATCCACCTCCGAAAGCATTAACCGCATTCATTGTGTTTCGTTTGCTCGCTCTGAGGCGCAAGTAATTTATTATATATGAAAGTTATTATATTCGCCTACTTTTCTTAGTGATTTATAGTGCCAGTTTATCAGGAAGTGACGGTTTTGTTCTCTTTGACCTGTTGGATGCAAACGATGCTTGTTCGCAAATGTTTTATGCGATATTCCAGTTTTGCATTGTTAAATTCGCAACTTTGGATGGAAACCCGGCTATTGTCTCGTTTGCCGACGTGTCTGTCCTATGTGTTCTGTGGGCCGCAGGCGGTTGTTGACTCAGCTGGAGGTGGCTCGGGGCGTGAGGAGCGGCGCGGGTGCAGAAGGCAAGACAGCGGCACCCAAAGGACCGGACGGAGTGATTCTCTACGAGCTCCACAGCCGACCGGAGCAAGAGAAGTTCACCGAGTCTGCTAAAGTACGGCCCTTGTGAACCCCCCAGTGTGATGTCACTTCCTGTGGTTGTTTCTGACGCAGGCGTTCTCTGTGACTGTAGGTCGCCGAGCTGGAGAGACGGCTGGCTGAACTGGAGATGGCAGTGGGATCCGGCTCAGAGAAACAGGTGCGTGAGACATGTTTGCCATGTGCTCGATGCTTTCTTTAAATTAGAAATTAGAAATTGCAATTAAATCCTAATCTAATCATGACAAATTATATGTTGTTGGAAAGAAGGTCTAAGACTCCTAAATAGATATTTTACCACTGTTTGTTGTTAAAAATTATGTAGGAACAGTAATAGATTAATTTATGACAAGAGTGCACCTCAAAACATATACATCATAACAGGAGTTTTGACCTTTGTCACAAAAATTCTTCTTCGCTTCCTTTTTCATCATAAATTATATATCATTTGAAAGCTTAAAACCTCCTAAATTCATCCTGTGAAACCCGTTTTGAAATCAGACACTGCGTTGCCATGGAAATCGTACTTTAAAATCTTTTAGCGGGCTCCTCCCCCTTAGTGGGAGGTGTCATATTCCAAATGTATTACGGTCTTTTAGAAGCAAAACTTTTCATAATCTTGACAAAATGCATATTGGTGGAAAGATCTGAGTTTCAAGATTCCATATTTGGTGGTTATTTTGTCATAGAAGTAATATTGAGAGAGAAATTGATACATTTGTGACTGGAAAATGCATCAAAAAATTCAATGGCGTTTGGATGGCAACCTCAGTTTTTTTTAATATCAACTTCAAATTTGGAACACAACTTATTTAGACACATGGCTTTAATTTTATAGCAATTTTGGATTAAAACATATTTTATAAAATATTTATTTTATATAAAAAAATTTATTTACAGTAAATTTATTTACAGTAAAAAAAAAACGTTTTTTATGCTTTCATTTCTTGAAATGATTTAACTTCTGCAATAATCTGCAGAAATCCGAAGGTCTGTATTCAAAAGCGTTTATGAATTATAACAATTTACGTTTGATTAGTGCACTTTCACGTCTATGTTCAAAATGTTTTCCTCCATATTCTCACTGTATCAGACTATATGAGCCATAAAAGCCTGATGCATCAAATATGATACTCAAACACATTTTGTTTTTAGAATTTTTAAAAATAAAGGTTGAATAAACTACCATTAAAAAAAAAAAGATTTTTTCGGCTGTT
>NW_015558674.1:362796-363179 GCF_001515605.1 Sinocyclocheilus anshuiensis | reverse complement strand
TCATGATCTTAAATTAACGCAACTGTCAAAGCACGCTATTTTTTTTATGGAAAGTAGAAGCATTTGCAAAAATAAGTGTGTGGGTGTGTGTGGGTGTGTGTGTGTGTGTGTGTGTGTGTCGTAGGGTCCGCTCAGCGCCGGGGTTCAGGGAGGCAGTCTGATGGTAAACACACACTATATCATCACTATAACAGCACCATCATTATCACAGAGACATGAATTCATAAAATAAAAGGGATTTTAACATTTTTGTCATGCTCGCTGTGAAGTGAATGAGTTTGGTCATGTGTCTGCAGGACACTATAGAGCTGCTGCAGGCGCGGGTCGGTGCGCTGGATGCGGTCATGCTGGATCAGGTGGAAGCCAGACTACAGGTGAAGCCG
>NW_015558674.1:361507-362707 GCF_001515605.1 Sinocyclocheilus anshuiensis | reverse complement strand
GTGTCAGACGCACACTGAAACACATGCCATTAAATCACGCACCACTTCATCATGTCCCTAGTTTTGAGAAAATGTACCTTTTATGAATTTTACAACATCTGAACTAATAGAAAACTGAACTATCCCACAAAAATCAGCAGATGACACTTCATACTGATGTAGTTTTTTTTTTGAATGTTTTGCTTAATTTTGTGCATGATGTTTATAATAATAATAAGTATTATTGTTGTATATATATATTTTTAATTATCTGATGTTCTGTAGCATCAAAGGATTTAATATTATGAATGCCCCATTATAATAATAATAATAAAAATAGTGTAATAATAATAATAATTATTATTATTGTATATATATTTTTTTAATTATCTGATGTTCTGTAGCATCAAAGGATTTAATATTATGAATGCCCCATAATAATAATAGTGTAATAATAATAATTATTATTATTGTATATATATTTTTTTTAATTATCTGATGTTCTGTTGCATCAAAGGATTTAATATTATGAATCCCCATTATAATAATAATATTGTAATAATATAATACTTTTATTATTATTATTATATAATTGTTTAATTATAATTAGTATTTTTTGCAAAAGTATCTTATCATCTGAGTTGTCGCAGCAAAATATTTGTATTATTATTATTATATCATTGTTTAATATATTTATTTTAATTAATTTAAATTATTAATCCCTCAAATAACAATACAAATAATAATTTGATTATTATTATTATTAATCCCCCTCTGATAATAATAATAATGTTATTTATTTGTGTTTGAATGGAGCTGTTGTTGTCTGGTTTTCTGCAGAGCGTTCTGGGGAAGATGAATGAAATCGCCAAGCACAAGGCAGCCATCGAGGACGCGGAGACCCAGAACAAGGTGCGTCCCGCAGGCCTTCAGCAGCGCTCCGGCGCTCACTGACGCGCTCTGATCTGTGTGCTGTGTGCTGTGTGCAGGTGTCTCAGCTGTATGACGTGGTGCAGAAGTGGGATGCGATGGCCTCGTGTCTCCCGCAGCTGCTGCAGAGACTGCTGGCCGTCAGAGAGCTGCACGAGCAGGGTCTGATCTCCTTTCATTCTGCACTCATTCTCTCTCGTTTCACTCCAGTGTTTGCTTTGGGATTTAAATACCTGTTTAACTGGCCTGAAATCAACAGATGCAAAAAACATTTGAATGTTTGAATGAGGC
>NW_015558674.1:360709-361178 GCF_001515605.1 Sinocyclocheilus anshuiensis | reverse complement strand
TTATCTTCTCCCCAGAACAACATTGTTTATAATGATTATGATTGTTTAATTATTATCATTATTATTGATTCCAATTTTTTTTATTGTTGTTATATTATATAGTCATATTAGTAGTATTAGTATTAATCCTCAAAATAATAATAGCAACAGATGCAAAAAACATTTGAATGTTTGAATGAGGCTTCATGTGCTTTCTGCAAAAAAAGAAAACAAAATTATAATAATAATATTCTAATCCAAAATACTACTACTATACTACTACTACTAATTATTATTATTATTATTATTCATTCCAAAAATAATATTTATTGTTGCTGTTATGCTATAAATGCAGTAATATTAATATAATAATATTGTTATTAATTCTCAAAATATATATTATTATTAGTAGTAATATTAATATAATAAAACTATTTTGTTATAAATTAGAATAATAAAATTTCTAGATAACAAATATATTTTTTATATA
>NW_015558674.1:352848-357415 GCF_001515605.1 Sinocyclocheilus anshuiensis | reverse complement strand
AAAATTTATTTTATCTTCTCCCCAGAACAACATTGTTTATAATGATTATGATTGTTTAATTATTATCATTATTATTGATTCCAATTTTTTTTATTGTTGTTATATTATATAGTCATATTAGTAGTATTAGTATTAATCCTCAAAATAATAATAGTAATAATATATTATTAGTAGTAGTAGTATTAATATAATTAATATAATAATATTATTATAAATTAAAATAATACAATTATTCTTAAATGATATATTGATATTTTGTAAATAGTATTAATCCTCAAAATAATAATAGTAATAATATATTATTAGTAGTAGTAGTAGTAGTAATATTAATATAATAATATTATTATAAATTAAAATAATACAATTATTCTTAAATGATATATTGATTATAGATATATTTTGTAAAATTTATTATCAATATTATTTTATCCCCAAAACAAAAATACTAAATTATTATTATTATTTTTGTACCGGGGTGAAACTGGATCTGGACATGTCTTTTTTTTTACAGTTTTGAGATTCACTTAAAGTAATTGATCATAGAACTATAGTTAGTATTTATGTGGCTGTTTGTTGTGTGTTATGATGTGTCGTTTCTGTGATTTTTGTGCTCTGTTGTGACGCAGCGATGCAGTTCGGGCAGCTGCTGACTCATCTGGACACGACGCAGCAGATGATCAACAGCTCTCTGAAGGACAACAGCTCTCTGCTCTCGCAGGTCTGTCCTCCGTCTCTCTGAAACACCAGCGTCTGGGAAACACCGCACGCATTAAACCTGCTGCTCTTCACTCGCAGGTCCAGCAAACCATGAAGGAGAACCTGCTGGCTGTGGAGGAGAACTTCTCCACGCTGGACCAGAGGATGAAGAAACTCTCCAAATAAAAGCCATCGCTCTTTCAGCTGTTTCTCGTGCCGCACTTTTGTGTTTTTTCAGAGTGTCGAGACCAAACACTACAGAAGCTCCTAAAGCAAGAAGCTGCCTGTTTGAGTTCTGATTTTACGCCCTTTCCATCCTGATCCACACGGACTTTGTTTTGAAGGCGAGGAGACGCTGTGTGTGTAAATACAGGCTTATCTGCGAGCGATCGCTTGTAACCGTTATTGTATTATTAATGTGTGGCGCAGTCCACAAATTAGGATCATTTTCCAATATAGAATTTCAAACGCATCTCTCGGTAATAAAATGCTTCCAGAAATCTGTTTCATGTTGTTTTTTTTTTTATTTTCGCAACATTCCACACATTTCCCCAGGGTTCCCTCACTAATGCATTTCAGTGGGTTTTCAGTCATTGTGATTATTGGATAAGGATTATTAGATTCAGATTTTTACATTTTTTGAGGATGTTTTTGTGGATTTGCATTTTTAAATTTTTGTAGATTTGTTTTGTAGATGTAAAATTTTTGTGGCTTTGTATATTTTTAGTAAATTGTACATTTTTGTAAATTTGTTTTTAAATTTTTGTACAAAATTTTAATAGATTTTATATTTTTGTGGCTTTGTTTTTTACATATTTGTAGAATTTTTTTGGTAAATTTTTGTAGAATTTTTTAATAGATTTTGTGGCTTTATATAGTTTTTTACATATTTGTAGAATTTTTTTATATTTTATATTTTTGTGGCTTTATATATTTTTACATATTTGTAGAATTTTTTGGTAAATTTTTAATTTTTGTAGAATTTTTTTATATTTTAGTGGCTTTATATATTTTTTACATATTTGTAGAATTTTTGGGGAAATTTTAAATTTTTGTAGAATTTTTTATATTTTTGTGGCTTTGTATATTTTTTACATATTTGTAGAATTTTTGGGGAAATTTTAAATTTTTGTAGAATTTTTTATATTTTTGTGGCTTTGTATATTTTTTACATATTTGTAGAATTTTTGGGGAAATTTTAAATTTTTGTAGAATTTTTTATATTTTTGTGGCTTTGTATATTTTTTACATATTTGTAGAATTTTTTTGGTAAATTTTAGTATTTTTTACATTTTTGTAGATTTTTTTTTAATAGATTTTATATTTTTGTGGCTTTGTATATTTTTGTATATTTTACATTTTTGTAAATTTGTATATTTTTAAATATTTGTAGCTTTTTTCTTTCAGCAGGTCTTGCTAGTGAATTTTTTTTTTAATATTCTCAATTATAAATGTTCTAGTATAATGTGGGGGAAAAAACGGTTAGAAATCTATTTGTTTGACGCTTATCTTCACACTTGAATCCTAACATTCAGAAGTAATATGCATTGCCTTAATGCAATAGATATTGTCATATGGACATTATTTTGTTGATGTTTCATCAGCTTCATTTAGTTCTTAATTATTTTCTACGATATTTAAGCAGCTTAAGGGTGTTTTTCTTGCCAGTCAGATGTTAAAGGTAAAAAATAATTTAAAAAAATAATTCACTCTTACTTCAAAAACGTAGGACTTTTCTGAAAAACTTTCCACCAGAGAAACATATTGGTAAAAATTTGCAATGCTTCAATTGTTAATATTTAACTACATCACCATGAACAATACTTCTAAAGCTTTTATGCTAAATGTTCATTTAAATATTTATAACAAAAATCAGAAGTTGTATGTTACATTGATTTACTGATGAACTAACAGTAACAAACAATTGTATTTTTATTAGTTAAGGTTGAGAATGATTAATAAATTATAAATAAAAAGTGAGTTTTCTAAAGTGTTACTGAAATATTTAAAATGTTAGTGAAAAACTTTGTCCATACAATGAGTCAATGCTTCAGTGTTTGTTTTTTGATCTTATAAAAATATATTTCATTTTCCGAAGCAGAACATCACAGGTTTGGAACAGGTATGATGACAGATGATGAAAGACAGAATTTCACTTTATATGAATTATATTGCCTTTATATTTATAGATGTTCAACAGGGCCTAAACACATTTCTGTGAAAGCAGGTCTTGCTAGTGAATTTTTTTTTTAATATTCTCAATTATAAATGTTCTAGTATAATGTGGGGGAAAAAACGGTTAGAAATCTATTTGTTTGACGCTTATCTTCACACTTGAATCCTAACATTCAGAAGTAATATGCATTGCCTTAATGCAATAGATATTGTCATATGGACATTATTTTGTTGATGTTTCATCAGCTTCATTTAGTTCTTAATTATTTTCTACGATATTTAAGCAGCTTAAGGGTGTTTTTCTTGCCAGTCAGATGTTAAAGGTAAAAAATAATTAAAAAAAATAATTCACTCTTACTTCAAAAACGTAGGACTTTTCTGAAAAACTTTCCACCAGAGAAACATATTGGTAAAACTTTGCAATGCTTCAATTGTTAATATTTAACTACATCACCATGAACAATACTTCTAAAGCTTTTATGCTAAATGTTCATTTAAATATTTATAACAAAAATCAGAAGTTGTATGTTACATTGATTTACTGATGAACTAACAGTAACAAACAATTGTATTTTTATTAGTTAAGGTTGAGAATGATTAATAAATTATAAATAAAAAGTGAGTTTTCTAAAGTGTTACTGAAATATTTAAAATGTTAGTGAAAAACTTTGTCCATACAATGAGTCAATGCTTCAGTGTTTGTTTTTTGATCTTATAAAAATATATTTCATTTTCCGAAGCAGAACATCACAGGTTTGGAACAGGTATGATGACAGATGATGAAAGACAGAATTTCACTTTATATGAATTATATTGCCTTTATATTTATAGATGTTCAACAGGGCCTAAACACATTTCTGTGAATCTGCTTCGAAACACTGTGTAAAAAGCACTAAAAGAATCAGAAGCGAACTTTCATCATTTAAAATGGGTTTAATTTGTTAAATAAAATAAAAAAATCAACTCCCAATAAAAAAGGAAATGCTACTTGTTCACAATTCTCAAAGTATTTTCTTTACAAATCAAACATGAATATGAGAAAGGAAAGGTTTCTCTGCAGGAGAAATATTTTAAAAATTGATAATTTTTTTCCTAAAAAAGGTGTACAAAATAAAATACTAAAACTGTACATATATACATAAATTCAATAGTAAAATTGCATAATCAGCATCATTATTAAATCATTATTTTAAATATTCAGTAATATTCTTGTGCCTGTGTTGATGAGCTCTGTGCAGATCCACGACTAAAGGCCCTAAAACCTACAGATACACTCCTGTAACACACACACACACACACACACACACACACACATATACTCACAGAAAATATATATATATATATATATATATACGGCCCTGCAAAGACAAAACATGGAGTGATGAGAGAGATTTGGTCATTGGTCTGACGCGTTTGGAGGAGTGTGAAACAAAACTGTTTGGGGCTGAAAAAAGGTTCATGAGGTGCATTATGGGTTATTAAATGATAACACGAGTCGTTTGGTCCGAGGACGGGACAGATTCAGCATCCAAGGGATTTTTGGACACACAAACCAGCATCTGAAGACTGACGGGAGTGAATCTTAAAGGAATAGTACACCCAAAAAATGTATGATTCCATCACCTGCAGTGAATGGGTGCCGTCAGAATGAGAGTCCAAACAGCTGATAAAAACATCACAATAATCCACAAGTAAT
>NW_015558674.1:352331-352658 GCF_001515605.1 Sinocyclocheilus anshuiensis | reverse complement strand
TGCAGTTCGTCACTTCCGCCAAAACGGCTCAACGATTTTTTTGACGTCACCTCGTACTTCAGCTTCTCATCAAACTTTCTGTCCAATCAAAAGCTCTCTAGAATCCGAAGCCCCGCCCCTACACTATACAAACCGCGGCTGAAATCGGTCACTTGTCCACAGAATCAGTATTTTCTGTACAGTGAATGGCACGTAGTGCACTATATAGGGGACAAGGAACGAGTGTAAATATGCTTTCCATTGAGGAAACAAAGAAGTCTGGTTTGGCGCTGTGTCACGCTAACCACCGCACCGCACACACACTCTGCTCCGGTCCAGAGACACGAT
>NW_015558674.1:350443-350630 GCF_001515605.1 Sinocyclocheilus anshuiensis | reverse complement strand
GTTTAAACGCTGCTTGATCTGTGCAGATTTCTCTCCTGATTCAGACCAGAACACTTTTCCACTGGAGGAAGCATTATTATGGATTATGAACTCGTATTTTAGACATTAAAAGCATCTTAATGCTGGATTAGTTTCAGCCTTTGTCTTCTCCAGATGTTAACTGATGGAGAAGTGAAAAGCATTTTTG
>NW_015558674.1:346590-350428 GCF_001515605.1 Sinocyclocheilus anshuiensis | reverse complement strand
TGTGGATTATTGTGATGTTTTTATCAGCTGTTTGGACTCTCATTCTGACGGCACCCATTCACTGCAGAGCATCCATTGCTGAGACACTGATGCAATGCTACATTTCTACAAATCTGCTCTGATGAAGAAACAAACTCATCCTAATCTCGGATGACCTGAGGGTGAGCACATTTACAGCTCATTTTTGGCTGAACTATTCCTTTGAATCAGAGCTGTCAATCACACTGGACCTCGATCGTGAAACAAGAAGCATAAGTAACTGAGTTAACAAACAATAACTATTCCTAAACTGACGCAACAATTTATCAATAGTCATCATTGGTTGCCTGGTAACGGTTTGCAAATGTAACAATGTAGCATCAGTCGCATTCGTGGTAACAGAAGGTGAACGAACACAAAGACGGAGGAGGAGAGAATCTCGGAGACTCTTCACAGTGCGGCTCAGACGGTGTTGCCGTGGCAACAGTGCGGGTGTTGGCGGGAAAGTACGGTCAGATCTATCGGATGACGCGGCGCCTCTTCCCTCTGGCGGGCCGCGCGGATCTGGACAGCACTATCTGCATCACAACACATCAAACACGAGTTAATGCGGCTCAGAGCACGAGGCGTGTGTGTCGTACATGTGTGTTTGCCTCACCGTCGGCTCCTCGATGATGCTGTCGATGCCAGCTCTCTGCAGCCTGACGGGAAGAAGAAGAAGAAGAAGAGAGTAAAACACAAAGCACTTCAACCTGTTGAGTTCTGAACAGCTGCACTTACGACTGTTTCCTCTTGTGCCCCCTTCTGGCTCCTGTGTGCACATCTTCAGCCTGAGCGGAGACGGAGAAAGAACAAGGGATATGAACTAGTACACTGCTCAGTGTGCAGTATGCAGTGTGCATAATAAACACTTCAGACAGTAGTATGCTGTTATTGTCATCACATGACCTTATTCATCTAGAAAGTATTATTTTATTATTATGCTATTTATTATTAAATAATAATAATAATAATCTTACATTATTTTGAAACATAACACAATTAGTAATACTTAAACTTAAAGAAAAGCAATTTAAAGCTAAATAGAAATATATAAATAAATATCACAAGCACAACAAAACTACCAAAACACATACTGGAAAAAAAAAAACGTAATGGTAAATAGAATTTTTTTAAAAACATATATATTACCAAAACTTAAAGTGAAAAGAAAGCAACTTAAAGCTGAATAGAAATAGTAAAGAAAACTAAAAATGACAAAAGCACATAGCTAAATAGAAATATTTTTTAAGAAACGAATAAAAATGACAGAAGCACACAACAAAATTACAAAAAATTAAACTGAAAAAAGCAACTTACAGCTAAATATAAATATTTAAAAAATTTAAAAAAAATATGAAAAGCATAACAAAATCACCAAAACTTAAATTGAAATAAAAAAAAATGTGCTAAATAGAAATATAAAAAAATGAATATAAAGCACAACAAAATTACTAAAACTAAAAATGATAATTTCAGACAGTAGTATGCTATTATTGTTGCCACATGAACTTATTAATCTAGAAAATATTTTATTATTATACTATTTATTATTATATAATAATCTTTGAAAAATCTTTTAAAGATTAGTTTTTTAAAAAAATTTAATTTAAGAATCTAATTTTATCTAATAATTTACTCTAATAACTAATTTTATCTTGTGGTTCTATTGGCAATTTATGTTTAATTATAATTATTTATGTTTACTCTTTTATTATTATACTATTTATTATTATATAATAACAATCTTTGAAAAATCTTTTAAAGATTAGTTTTTTAAAAAATTTAAATTTAAGAATCTAATTTTATCTAATAATTTACTCTAATAACTCATTTTATCTTGTGGTTCTATTGGCAATTTATGTTTAATTATAATTATTTATCTTTACTCTTTGTTTTAACAATGGTTTTGTAAGTTACAAATATCAATTTAATTTTTAGTTTTATTCATTATTGTAAATGAATAAAACCTGAATCAACAGAATATTTCTAAAGTTATTTATATTTATTTTAAAATAAGCAAGACCACTGAATTTAAGACTGGTAAAACTAAATCTACTAAATTTAACTAGGCTCTTAAAATAAAATAAATAATAATAAAAATGACAAAAGCACGTAACAAAATGACTAAAACTGAAACAGAAATAACTTGAAGCCAAACAGAAAACTAATAGAAATGATAAAAGCACATAACAAAATTATTAAAACTTAAACTGAATGAAAAGTAACTTAAAACAAAATAGAGAAATAAAAATAAATATATATAAAAATACAAATAAAAGCTTAATGGTAAACAGAAATATGTAAAAACACTAATAAACATTTCAAGCGCACATAACAATATCACCAAAACTTAAGAGTGAAATAAAACATAACTTAAAGCTAAATAGAAATATTTAAAATAATAATAATAAAAATTAAAGCACAACAAAATTACTAAAACTTAAATGGAAATACAAATATTTTAAAGCTAAACAGAAATATTAAAAGACTAACCATAACCTTAACTAAAACATAAACTGAAATAAAAAAAAATTCAAAGCTAAATAGAAAAGTGAAAATAAAAATGACAAAAGCACATAAGACTAAAACTTAAGCTGAAAGAAAAGCAACTTAAATCTAAATAGAAATATTTAAAAAGAAAACTACTAAAAATGACAAAAGCGCATAAAATGACAAACTTAAAATTTGAATAAAAATAATTCAAAGCTAAATAGAAATATAAAAAAGACAAAAAGCATGACAACTACTAAAACTTAAAAACAACCAAGCTAAATAGAAACATTAATAAAATAAAAATGACAAGCACAGAACAAAATGACAAAAAAGTTAAACTGAAATAAAAAACAGCTAAATAGAAATATTTAAAAGACTAATAAAACTCATTGCAAAATTACTAAAAATTAAATGTAAATAAAAGTAACACAGCTAAACAGAAAAAAATGTAAGAAATTGAAATAAAAACTTTTATTAAGAAAAAAATTCTACTTTATTTATCTTCTTTTATTTAAAAAAAAAAACTAGCAGCTTTCTATTTTTTCTATTCTATTTACTTGTTTTTCTTTGTGTGTGTGTGTGTGTGTGTGTATAATATATATATATATACACACCTTGCTACGTGTTCTGCGTTAGGCTAACCGAGACTTTTGCACTTATATATCGTTGCTCTTTTGTTAGTTTTGATTGCTTCTATTGTCCTCATTTGTAAGTCGCTTTGGATAAAAGCATCTGCTAAATGACTAAATATAAATGTAATTCAAAATGAGAATAAATACTATAATAGCTGTGATAGGTGCACTCACCCTGACTTGCTCTGCGTCTCGGACGTCCTCGACTGCTTCTCTGAGCCGCTCACCCGAACTCAAATATCCCTGCGGCCTTCGTCCATCCTCCTCTTCATCGTCTCCTCGTGCATCCGCTCCCAAGCCGATCCCGTTGCTGTAGAGGCACAGGTCGGTCTTGGCCTCCTCCATGAAGGCGGGGTGCAGCGGCGCGTCGGCTCCCGCAGGTTTGCAGGGCGGCGGCGGGTCCTCGCTGAGTTTGGGCGTCCCGCGGGCCGGGGACTGGGCCGTGTCCATGCCGAGTCGGGAAAGGTCCGGGTTGTGGACGGAACAGGCGCGGCGCGGGCTGAGAGACGGAGGCAGCTCGGGGTACGAGTCGCGCTCGCTCACCTGCAGGAAGGAGGTGTAGATGGTGTCCATGAAGGAGGCGTACGGGTCAAACGTCTCTCTCTGCTGCAGCGGCGTCTGGACCGGGTTGAGCAGGGAATTCTGGGATATCGAAGCCGAGGGAAGCTGATCTTGTGACGGACGCGTCTCGG
>NW_015558674.1:345221-346299 GCF_001515605.1 Sinocyclocheilus anshuiensis | reverse complement strand
GAGTCCTTAGCCATCTTCAAGAAACGACTAAAAACACATCTGTTCCACCTTTATTTGACCCTCTAACTCTAGCATTCCAATTCTAATAAAAAAAAAAAAAAGTTTTTCTATTCTATTTTTTCTATTCTATTTACTTGTTTTTCTTTGTGTGTGTGTGTGTGTGTGTGTATAATATATATATATATACACACCTTGCTACGTGTTCTGCGTTAGGCTAACCGAGACTTTTGCACTTATATATCGTTGCTCTTTTGTTAGTTTTGATTGCTTCTATTGTCCTCATTTGTAAGTCGCTTTGGATAAAAGCATCTGCTAAATGACTAAATATAAATGTAATTCAAAATGAGAATAAATACTATAATAGCTGTGATAGGTGCACTCACCCTGACTTGCTCTGCGTCTCGGACGTCCTCGACTGCTTCTCTGAGCCGCTCACCCGAACTCAAATATCCCTGCGGCCTTCGTCCATCCTCCTCTTCATCGTCTCCTCGTGCATCCGCTCCCAAGCCGATCCCGTTGCTGTAGAGGCACAGGTCGGTCTTGGCCTCCTCCATGAAGGCGGGGTGCAGCGGCGCGTCGGCTCCCGCAGGTTTGCAGGGCGGCGGCGGGTCCTCGCTGAGTTTGGGCGTCCCGCGGGCCGGGGACTGGGCCGTGTCCATGCCGAGTCGGGAAAGGTCCGGGTTGTGGACGGAACAGGCGCGGCGCGGGCTGAGAGACGGAGGCAGCTCGGGGTACGAGTCGCGCTCGCTCACCTGCAGGAAGGAGGTGTAGATGGTGTCCATGAAGGAGGCGTACGGGTCAAACGTCTCTCTCTGCTGCAGCGGCGCCTGGACCGGGCTGAGCAGGGAATCCTGGGACATCTGAGCCGAGGGAAGCTGCTCCTGAGACGGAGGCGTCTTCTCTCCCATGAGCGCCGGCGTCATCGTCAGCTGAGAATGAGAACACACACCCATAAACACTGACTGATTCATGTTTCGCATGATTTTTTAAAAATTTTACAGTGAAATACAAACTGGGCTTAATGTATGAATTTCTTGAATATTAAAAAGAATGCAAAAAATTATTATTGATTTAATAA
>NW_015558674.1:341789-342109 GCF_001515605.1 Sinocyclocheilus anshuiensis | reverse complement strand
TTGTGTTGTGGAAAATAAATATTTTGAAATTTTTGACCCCATTGATTCTCACTGCATGGTTGAAAAGCACTGGGATGTTTTTCACATTGAACAGAACAAATAAAGCCATACAGGTTTAGAGCAATTGGATTGTGGTGGCCTAGAAAACACTGTGTGGCCTTGGTTTTTTTTTTTTTTTTTATATATATATATATATACACTCAAAAGTTTGGGATCAGTAAGACTTGTAATGTGAAGTCTCTTGTCTCTTCTGCTCATCAAGGCTGCATTTATTTGAGCAAAAAACACAGCAAAACAGTAATATTGTGAAACAGTTGTTC
>NW_015558674.1:310515-341695 GCF_001515605.1 Sinocyclocheilus anshuiensis | reverse complement strand
TCACATGATCCACATGATCTTCAGAAATCATTCTAATATGCTGATTTATTATCAGAGCTGGAAACAATATAACTGCGATATGAATAAAAAGTTCAAAAGAACAGCATTTATTCAAAATATAAATATAAATTTATATACAATATAAATTTGATAAAACAATATAAATCTTTGCTATCACTTCTTATCAATTTAACACATCCTTGCTGAATAAAAGTACAAATAAAATAAAAAAGAATAAAAATGTACTGACCCCAAACTTTTGAATTGTAGTGTATATTGTTAGAAAATATTTCTATTTTAAATAAATGCTCTTCTTTTTACCTTTTTAATCATCAAAGAATCCTGAAAAAAGTATCACAGGTTCCAAAAAAATATTGTTTGTAGCACTGATAATAAATCAGCATATTAGAATGATTTCTGAAGATCATGTGACACTGAAGACTGGAGTAATGATGCTGAAAATACAGCTGCGCATCACAGAAATACATTACATTTTAATGTATATTAAAATAGATAAACGTTATTTTACATCATAATATTTCACAAATTTTTCCTGTATTTTTGGTCAAATAAATGCAGCCTTGATGAGCAGAAGAGACTTCTTTTAAAAGACATAAAAAAAAAGATTAGACATCTTTTCAAGAATGTAGAGGGTAACTAACAGATTCTGCACAACAACTGGATCTGAATCTGACGGTAACGGTCTTGAAGTTTGTGAAAGGTGGTGAAGATTGTCTCATGACGACAATTTACAGCTGCTTTAACTGACGAACCCATCTGAACTCATGCCTTTTAAAGCACTGATGCTCTTAGGTGTGTAAAGAGCCGTCTGCTCGCGGTGCGTGAGTTTACCTGCAGACAGGTGAGCGGGTTGAGCGCTGTTTGGTTCTGTGTTAGCGGGACGCTCAGAGACGGGCCCTGCGGCAGCAGCAGCGCTCCGGCTCCCAATAAACCGTGAAGACTGCTGATGTTCCCAAGAGCTGCGAGGTCACCTGAGCACAGAGAGAAACACCATCATCATCGGCAGCTCAAACGCTCATGCTTATTCATAGAGAAGACACTGGGGGAAGCAAATTACAATAAGAACATTATAGTAGCAGGGCTGGGCGATTTTTCCGATTTTATCGATTAAAGGCACAGTATGTAAGTTTTCAACACTAGAGGGCGCGTATTCAAAACAAAGGCGTAGTTTGATGACGCTGTGACTGAGTGTGGAATCATGGGAGTTGTGGTCTTCATCTGCACAGCCGATGCAATCCGACGGGACTCGGGCAGAAATCATGTTCATGGATGAGCTAATGATTTATTAACAGGGTGAGGCTGAAAGCCATCGAAGCGAAACGAGGCGCTGAAGAGCGCGACACACGGCTGGAAAGCAGCGGAGCTTTTATTATGCCACAGTCATTATTATTATTATTCCGGTCATGCGTATGTGGGGTAAAGCAGCGCTGTTTTATCATACTAGATACATTTGAAAGTTCTGTTATAATGCTACTCTGTGCGGTCTAGGGTTGGGTATCATTTGTTTTTTTTTCGATACAGGTGCCAAATCGATACTTTTAAAACGGTTCCGGTGCCTAAACGGATTCTGAGCTCATTGACAAATATCTGATCTTGTAAGATGTGCTAACTTTACACAGAGTGCGTGTGATCACGAAATCGAAAGTGAAAGTAAACGGCGCAAACGCTCATTCAAAAATATTTAAATACTCCGCATACCGAGAGCGGCTCCCTGATTCGCCAAAATTATATACAATATTAGAATGTTTAAAGGAGTGGACACGAAAATCGCGTGAGTGAAACACATGTTGCGGGAGCAGGCGGCAATGGTCAGAGATTCAGCGGGAGCGAGATTAAGAAAACAGCCGAATCCCGGACATTTTGGGCGTTTAAGAAATCCCGGCCGGACACATTTTTGTAGGTCCAAGGCACATAGGTACCGGTGCCATATTGGTACCAGGTTTCGGTACCCAACCCTAGTGCGGTCGTCACCGGTCTATTAAAACGCACAACATATTTGCGTCTTTGGTGTTCCCGCAAATCGAGGGGTTATGACGTCATTGGCAGGCGACACGATGACACTATGGACACACTCCGTGTCACTAGTTAAAATTGCTTATTTCTCTGGATTTAAACATTTTTCGAAACATTTGGGATAATGTAAGTACACAAGTCAGCAAAATATATAACACTGTTCTAGTGGTTTTTGGATATTTTAATAAAAAAATTGTACATATCGTGCCTTTAATTCAAATTTAATGTTTTGCCACGATTTTATTTTTTTATAGATTGAGGAATCACGAATTTGAATAGAAATATCACCAAACGTTAGAATTAGACTCTTTGACAGTATGCCAAGTGATAACAGTAAAGAGAAATGAATGATCCGACCGCATGTCGGAACCGTTCTGTGAAGCACCAGAAGGAGGTGCTGTTCTCACTGAATGCGCTTTTGTGTTGATAAAGATGCGACGCAGGCAGTGGAATAGGAAAACATGCAGGAAGATGGGAGTTGAGCTTCTTTTAACTTGAGCGCTGTGTTTTTAGAAAGCCGTTTCGTGCAAGAGATGTGAGCGCAACAGTCAAACGCGTCCATAAAAACAGTGGCAAAGCAGCGTAATCTAATAAAAACCTGTACAGAACCACTACTGTATGTCTGATATTTCATGTTTGCATCATGGTGACAGGCTGAAAGCTGCTGTTCAATGTTTTTACAGAACATTTATAGTTAATTATAGTCTACTGCTGTTTTACCTTCAGTCATTTTGAATTTGAATTACCTTGACTTCTGAGATTTTTTTTTAAAGCATTTTCCTTGTATTATTTCTGAACATCTAATATGTTTAAGACAAGTTTGTAAGATGTAGTTTTAGTTCATGCATCTTTTCTGCAAAGATATTTAACAAGCGATTTGTTTAACATTTGCATCATGTGTGGTGCACTTGAAATAGAAATTTCTTTAACTAGAGGGTTAGTAAAGAAAAAATTGTTTGAATCATGTTGTAGTTACATTTTCAAGCTGACTATTTAAAAATCGAGAATCGGTCAAATGTTCTGAAAAAAAAAAAAGTAGACGATCGAAGTAGTAGACGATCAAATATCATGTCACAATAGTTTGTATGCCTGCCAATCTATTCAAAATTTTAATTGAATTAATTACATGACGTGCCAATTAATTGATTTAATATTAAATCACACATTTGGGCTGAGAAATGACCCGCCAAAAGATCATTTAAAGTCATTATAGTGTTCAATGAGAAAAGCATTGAATAGACTACAATAGATTACAAAAATAGTTTTAGAAAGAAATATTTTTGATTTTACGATTTAACTTAAGGCCATAACACTGTTTTCAGAAGCTGCATTTGAAGTGTTGTAAATAAAATAAATGCATTTACACTGCAATTAGAATCATAATGCTGTGAGATTAATGGTTTTAATGTAATATTGAAATATACATTTTTTTTTGTCTAAAAGTCAGCGAATCATTCATTCAAACGATTCATTCAAACAGCTGATTCACTCAGAAATGAATCAAGTGACTATGAACAAGTCACTGAATCACTGACTCATTCAAAAACACAGATTAATTCAGTAACGAATCACTGCTGTGTTATTCAGTTCTGCTGTGGCTTTGACTGGAACAATTTTCATCGGTGAAATTGAACAAAATAGAAAATACTGACAGTATTGTGTCTAAAATGTAACAATATTAACTTCTTGTTTATTGAACTGTATTAAATCAATATCACATTTGCAATCGTGCAGATATTGGGGAAAACAGCACTCTTGCTGGTGTGATATTGCTAAACTCTATCATATGATAGAAATATAAGAGGGTCATTTATTTTTTGCCCTCATATCTTGAATTTTAGGCTCACAGGCTTCATCACACAGTCAGTCGGTCGTCCTGCATCATGTTCATCAGCAACTGCATCAATGTAAGATGACGGACAGGATTAACGTTAATGATAAGATGTTTTGATTCAAATGTCTTTTTTCCAGTCCATTGTTTGAGAGCAAAGTGTGAAACATTAAACGAGGATAATGACAAAAACAAAGCATGAAGAAAACAAGAATTTGAAATCCAGACTAAGTTCTCAGTAAGGCAGAAAACACTGTGCGCAACAGTACAGTCAGAAGCTTTTCAATCTACAATATCACATTTGCAATCGTGCAGATATTGGGGAAAACAGCACTCTTGCTGGTGTGATATTGCTAAACTCTATCATATGATAGAAATATAAGAGGGTCATTTATTTTTTGCCCTCATATCTTGAATTTTAGGCTCACAGGCTTCATCACACAGTCAGTCGGTCGTCCTGCATCATGTTCATCAGCAACTGCATCAATGTAAGATGACGGACAGGATTAACGTTAATGATAAGATGTTTTGATTCAAATGTCTTTTTTCCAGTCCATTGTTTGAGAGCAAAGTGTGAAACATAAAACGAGGATAATGACAAAAACAACGCATGAAGAAAACAAGAATTTGAAATCCAGACTAAGTTCTCAGTAAGGCAATGAGATCTTCTCAATTATGTTACTCAAAACGGCAGAAACACTGTGCGCAACAGTACAGTCAGAAGCTTTTCAATCTACAATTTACCATGGATTTACTGTAGTAACACTAATGTTGTGGCAGAAATGTGGGATATTCATATCAAATTGTATTAGATTATTAATGTAGACATGTATTAAAGGTATTAAAGGAGTAATGGAATATAATTATAGTATTTTTGTAATTAAGCTATAGCATTTGTGCATTTATTTTTAAATTTTTCAAATTTTTAATGCAAACACAAAGTACATTATCACTGAAGTCCCTATCAGAAGAAACAAAAGCCCTCTTCGGCTGTATAATGGTTAGAGACTTGAGGTTATTGTAAAGTCACACCAATTGAAAGAAGAACGTACTATACATTTTTATAATTATAGTTATTCCAAAGAAAGGCACATTTAAAATAGGTAACACTTTACTTAAAGCCTTTATGTATAATGCATTATAAAGGGTTATTAAAGGGTATGATGCATTATAATTATTCATAATGTGCATTGTAATACATTATATCTTGTCGTAAATAATTATAACCGAATTTGAAAGGCATAATGTAACAATGAATTGATAAGTGTTATAATGTATTAACTGTAGTTACAATTATTCACGAGATTGCACAATGCATTATAAGGTGCATTACAAGGCATAATTAATGCATTAAAACTACTTTTATAATGCATTATGCATAAAGGCTTGAAGTAAAGTGTTAAAGTGTTTTCATTGACAAACTGATCCACTTACCAAGAACCCCGGGGGCGAGTAGAGGCGGCAGGAAATGAGGTGTCTGGGTGTTGTTCTTGTCCTGTTCAGCCAGAGGGTCACACACTTCCGGCCCCGTGCTGGACACCAGAGGGCCGCAGGACACCGAGGTAGAAACTAGAGCAGGGCTGGACAGAGTCCCCTACAGCCACACAGATTCATATATGTATTGCACAAGATGCATGTACTCGGATCTCAAAACAATGTTCCAAAGGCACAACCCGTAAAGCAAGGACTCCCAACCTTTATCAGGTGAACTTTCCTGATATTTGACTCCTGTAATGTAGCACTGGCAATTCTGCATTGACATTCTGAGTGTAAAAATGTCTCCAAAATTCAAAGAAAAAATTATATTTCACATAAATAAAATAAAGCCTATTTTTATTAAAGGCATAGTTCACCCAAAAATTGTTCACCCTCATGTCATTCCAAATCCATAAGACTTTGGTTCATTTTCAAAACACAAATCAAGATATTTTTCTCTCCGCTGAAAACCCAAGTAACTAAAATGGGTTATGAGTTTGGAACAACATAAGGGTGAGTAAATGGTGACTATTTAGATTTTTGAGTGAACTATCCCTTTAGCATTAAGACTTTTTGCAATGTGAGATTAAGTTCATGACAATTGACCACATTTTCAAAACAAATTCTCAATGAAGTGCAAAAAAAACAAACACTTGCATGCACCAGAAAAAATGACTTGGAAATTATAATATAAATAATATTTAATTACAGTAAATGCATTATAGTAGGAGGCTGAAAATGTGGAGACTGGGAGTTTAAATGCGCATAACTGTCATGAAAATAATACCACAATTAGAAGAATATAATGTCCAATCCTTTTGATTTTGAGGTTAACCCCAACCCTGACATTTATTTTTCCAGTTTTTATGAAATTGACTCTTGTATTAAAATTGCACAAATCCATCATTAACCACTAGGGGGAGAACATCTGGTTGGGAAGCCCTGTCATTGTAAACCGATGCATCAATTGGAAGCATGCAGACTGTATGTGCACATGTAGCGAAGCATGCAACTGGTGCGCGACTGTGCATGTACCTGAGAATGAGGCGGGGGGGATGGTGCGTGGTTGGGTAGGGGTTCGGTCTGGGCGAGAGCTGCGGCCAGCAGAGCAGGGTTGAGGGACAAGAAGGTGTGAAGGGGTGGAGTGAGTGAGGCGGAAAGAAGTAGCGACTGGCCGTCTGCACTGGGTGCTAGAGTTTGAAGAGCCTCCAGGAGCCCCGGCCCCATCAGGACCGAGTCCAGCAGAGCGGGGGTCTTCTCCAGGGACACTCCGTCCGCAAAGACCTGCTGCGGTGGCGTAGGAAGCTCCAGGTTGAGTGCTGGTAGTGGCAACATGGCAGCCGGATTCTGGCCGAGCAGCAACGAAGCCATGAGGAGGGCTTGAAGCCCAGGGGGTTTTTCACCACCTTCCAGCCCTGCAACAGGGGGCAGCGGCGCAGCAGAACCTGACGGATTTAACAGGCTCACGAGGTTGAGAGGAAGCTCGCCCTGGTTTAGGACATTGAGAGGAGAGCCCTGGTTTAGGATGGCACTGGCTGGCTGTTGATGCTGGGCTTGGTTGCTGCCGGGCGCAGAAGGTTGGCTGCTCGTCCAGACCCCTAAAGGCAGGGAGCCAAGGAAGGGCGGCAGCAGGGAAGGCAGACCGGCATTGGAGGAAAGAAGCTGGAGGAGCTGTTCTTGGGACATGAAGGGAAAAGCCTCTGCAAGGGAAACAGCGGGGTCGGTTGAGGGATTAGAAAGGTCGGAAGAGGGGGCATTGGGCAGAGAGAGGCTGTGGTCGGGCTCACAGCCACCCAGCAATCTTGTGTCTGAGTCCGGCTGATCCATCGTCTCTACAGGACCTGCCAAGAAAATACAAGTGTAAAACAGACCACCTAAACAACATTTCATGTATAAATGCTCCAAAAAACACAAGATAAGAAGTCTCACCTTTACTTTCCACAGCTTGGTTGTGGTTTGACGGTTTAATTTGGTAGGTACTGTGGTCAGGACAAGTCTCTGTTGTTTTGGGTCCACAACCTTTGTCCAGGAATGAGGGAAAGCATGTTGAGGACATCTGGTTCATCATGCTCAGAATTGAACTGTTGAGGTCCGACGTTGTGCCCGTGTGGGGCTGGCTCAAGTTCAGAATGGTGTTATTGGAGGTTGTTCTGAGGTTCATTGTTGTCTCGTCACCCATCAAAGGAAAGGGTTGGGATGGGGGTTGCTGGATAGGAGGTTCTGGCATGGGCACTGTGCTTTGGGGTTGAGGTTGCGGGGTGGGGTTGAGAAAACGTAATGTGGACTGCACGTTGCACTGGGGCGTCTGTGGAGTGATTGGTCTCGGTGAAGAGGGCAACGTGTTTGTGTGCCTGTTGCCAGGCATGGCAGTGGCGCCGCTGGATTGCTGGGTTGCGCTTTGCATGCTAAGAAGCTGAAGCAGGGCGGAAAGGGGCTGGGATGGAGATGGGGAGGAAAGTGGGAGGGAATTAGCAAGTCCTGGCTTCCTGCCTTCCTCCAAATCCTGCAACCTGGAGGCATTCGGAAGAGTGACAGGTAGCCGGTGGTTGTCTAAGTGAGGTACAGGAGGAGAAGGTGGCAAAAGGCATGGGGAGATAAGCAGAGGTGGCCCGGAGAGATCTCCTGCAGTCAGACCTAACTGCGAGTCTTTGAGCATGCTCAAAACAGTGGGCGAGCGCCTCTGCCGTTTGCGCCGCAAATTTTTCTTAGCGACAGCAGGGGAAGCCGGGGAAAGGGAAGGGGAGTGCGGAAGCAACAGGGCGGTCAGGGACTGTGCTCTGGCAGAAGTTGGGTGGACGCTACTGTTTAAAGTGCTAATCAATACCTTTGACTGCTGTTCCTTGTCCAAGCCCGCAAGAGGGAGTGCGGCCAGCGCATCGGCTGCATTGAGCTGGGTTTTCTGGTTGGCCAGCTGGGCTTTGGCGGCCGCAGAGAGGAGGCTGCTGGCCGGGAAAGAGTTATTGATGTGGCCCTTTTGCTGGCTCTTCTGTTGGTTGAGAATCTTTCCTAGTGGAAGGCCAAGCAGTCCTGGGGCTTGAGCAGAACTCACTCCGTTCCTCTTGTCGCCTGCGTTGGGATGCACCAACAACAGGGCTTGTGACATCTGATGGTTGCTTTGGTTGCTAGAATTAGCACTGGAGCTTGTGTTGGCGGTACTACAGTCTTTGTAGTGCTGCAGGATGCCCTCCAAGTGACTACATGGACTGGAAGGCGCAAGAGGAAGCTTGGGAGAGGAGCACGGCATGGTGGGCTGCAACGGTTTGCCCCCCTGAATGAAGACGGACCCTTGGACCCCGTGTTCTGAGAGCGAAGACGTCGAAGAGTGGCGAGAGCGTTGGTGGGGTGAGAAAGTGTCCAAGGTACGTGAGGGTGACAGAGGAGAGGGCGACTTAACACTCGCTCCCTGGGAGTGTGGCGGAGCTGCTCGACCACTCAGCGCAAAGGATGAAGAGGGGGATAAGGAATAGGAACTGGAGGGGTCTGGAGGATGCATATGCATGTGTACACCTGGTTTTACACTGTTAGGAGAAGTGGGGCTGTGCACTGTCCTTTGCAGTGGATGAGGGCTCCACTGCTGTTTCGCGTAACCAGGCATGCAGCCCACTGGCGTTTGAGGTTTCTTTAAAGGTGAACCCTGTTCTAGAGGCCGAGAAATAGAGGCAAGGCTAACAGAACCATTTTGCACAACAGCACGGGGAGAGGACAGAGGAAAGCCAATGCTGGATTTGGGTTGGTTGTGTCTTTGCTGAGGGTAAGTGCAGTGGGTGCCGTCTCCATGAGCCACCATTGATCCTCTCAGCTCTCTGCCATCCACTGAGCATACAACACCTCCTTAAACAAACAATCAGACAATACAACTCACCTTACTGAAGAAAGCTGGACTTAAATACAGGTGCCTATAAAAAGCATTTCCCCAAAAAAATCTAAGTTGTCTAATAAACATGGCATTGCATATTATGAATGTTGTTGGCTCTTTGATAAACTGCTTTGGTTCCTCTTTTGTAAGTTGCTTTGGATGAAAGCATCTGCTAAATGCATAAATGCAAATGTTTATTTTAGGACTTTAACACTGAATCATAGAGGGTTGGCTTTTATGACACTGAACAACAGAAAAAATATTCAGATTTCAACATGAAAAATCACTATTTCAAATTAGGTTTCAAGACTAACCTAATTTCTTTAAACTAAACTTAATTTTGGTCTCAGACTACAGAACCTTCTTCCAGTTGGCTTCAATGTCTCAGACAAACTGTAGCTGAGATGTCATATGACATCTTTTAACAGTGACTTTCTTTTTGCAAATCTTCTATAAAGTTGTGACTAATGGAACAACAAAGCAACAGTTGATCAATGACACATTTTTAAGTCCACTGTAAATCAAATATGGAAAAACTCCAAGGGGGTGAATACTTTCATAGTCACTGCATATCACACTCTGATCTGGCTAGTAATGTTTTTAAAAAAAGGAAACATGGTGGTTGCAGTTTAGTTTACAAGTTAAATAAACTGAAAATACAGTGAACTGGATACTTAAGACAAACTATGAGTGACTGCATACTTTGGTCAAATGTAGTAATTTGAATAAGTAATATTTGGACACAAGATGTAGAGAATAATCTTCACTCCAAGAGAGCAGCAGTGGTCACATACTGTAATTTACTTTAAGACAAGCTGTTAAAAGAATTGTTCTGGGTTCAATAAATGTTAAGCTCCATGAAGAATATATGTGAAATGCTGTCGATTGCTACAGACAAATATTGCAACTTGTCCCTCAATTTGTAAAAATAAGTCAAAATTGTGTTTACAGTAAAGAACTTTTAAAAAAGCATTTAAGGTTTAAATGCTGGAATAAATATTAATATACACACTAGGGCTGCACGATTAATCGCATGCGATATTTAACGCGCATCTTATCAGTAAAGCCGGTTCTGTAATCAGCGGTAAATCTCCATCACCTGCGTGCTTTCACATTGAGCAGCATTAACTACACAGAGCCGTTGTTCACTGACGAGCTGCGCTAAACCACGTTCATATTCGCGCGATTTTTTGCGCAACTCATCAGTGAACAACGGCTCTGTGTAGTTAATGCTGCTCAATGTGAAAGCACGCAGGTGATGGAGATTTACCGCTGATTACAGAACCGGCTTTCTGACAAGATGCGCGTTAAATATCGCATGCGATTAATCGTGCAGCCCTAATACACACCATTTTGAAAATATAGGCACAATAATTAATATATTAATAGACAATAAAATAATTGGTAACATTACTGTTAACATTAGTTCATGCATTAAACTAACAGAACAATACTTTTAACTAAGATGAGTAAATGCTGTAAAAAATGTTGTGCATGAATTAATGCATTAAGTATCATAAATGAACAATGTTTATGAACTGAACAATTTTTTGGTTCTTTGATTGGTGTATTGGGGTTTTATTTGTCACTTGATTCTGTACAGCTTTTGGAACAACAATGTGTTGTATTTAAATGTGCTTTTAAATTCAAATTTTGTGTTCTGTTTTGTGGGTTGGTCACGAATTTAATAATAGTTTCTTTTCCCAAATCCTCACCATCTCACCCTCTATATATTTACAGGGGATTATAAACGTTTATTTTCTTGTCATTTATTTTAATCCATGTTTTCACATATCATACTGTGGTAAAAAAAAACTTGTAGCAATAGCCAACAATACATTGTATGGGTCAAAATTATAGATTTTTCTTTGATGCCAAAAATCATTAGATATTTTGTAAATTTCCTACCGTAAATATATCAAAACTTAATTTTTGATTAGTAATATGCATTGCTAAGAGCTTAATTTGAACAACTTTAAAGATGATTTTCTCAATATTTAGATTTTTTTGCACCCTCAGATTCCAGATTTTCAAATAGTTGTATCTCAGCCAAATATTGTCCTATCCTAACAAACCATACATCAATGGAAAGCTATTTATTCAGCTTTCAGATGACGTATAAATCTCAATTTCGAAAAATTGACCCTTATGACTGGTTTTGTGGTCCAGGGTCACATATGAGGAAACAGTTATCTTTGTGGGGAAATATAAGTAAACTTGACTTGATTACTGAATTTCTATTGCACGCACCCCAAAACTAAATTACTTAATCGACCATGATAGCTTTAATCAATTATTAATCGATTGTCGATTAATCGTTAGCATCCCTAATATAAATACATAAAAAAAAAAAAAATAAATATATATATATATAATTCAACACGTCATGACAGCATGTCACAGAACCTGGAATATTCCTTCTAAAAAGTCATCGTGTTGGAATAATGTGTGCATTAAGATGCAATACCTGTGGCTTGAGCCGACGAGGGAAGATGGGACGGCTGCATGCTTTGGCATAACGCCGCCATGGCATCAACTTTCCTGCGATGGTTACAGAGTTTGGTCATGTCTTCCTCTATTTTCCCTGACTGATGACCAGGAGCTTGGACCATCGCAGCAGGGTCAAAATTAAAGACCTGCATGAATTTAAAAAGACACTTTTTTTTTTTTTTTAAATGCATGCAATAAAGTTAATGTTTAAAATTGCATATTATCATACAACTCTTATTAATTCCGCAGTATGCAATGTTTATACAGTACACAGTAAGCAAGCTTTCTGTATGCATGGAATACCTGGATGACATTTGCCAAAAAGAGCAAAGAAGACACTGCGTGTGCATTTTGCAAAGCAGTGCACTCAACTTGACTCTCCATTTCCAGTGTAACAAACAAACCAGTATTAATCATATATAGGACTTTAAAAGTCTACTTAAAATAATCAGATGTCTGAGATAATAATTGGACGCTGATAGCTAAATAAAACATGCAACATATCAACAAGGATTCATATCATAGTGTTTCACATGTTATTAATAAAGTACAGTCAGAAGTAGGCTAGTATTTAATTCCAAACATAGCAGCAAACTATAATGCCTAATGACTTACTCTATCATGAATGAGAAGGCTTCGGCACTCAATGTTGATCTCACCTTATTTGGGACTAGCGGGCACTCGAGACCACACTTACATGTGCCGTCTGTCCGTAGATACACCCTCAACTCATCCACAGATCGAAGGACTGTACCACTTGGGCTGAAGAAGAAATAGACAAAGACTGATATGTTTGACAGCTCTTTTTACACTTGGTTTGATTTTTCGGTTCGAAACAGACTTCAGTTCCAACCTCTTCCCCTGCAGACATCAATACAGCTGACATGAATACAAGCAGCAGGTGACACGCTTTATTGTTTTTATTCATGATTTCTTCATTTTGCTTATAATACTAAAACTTGAGCACAGAATGGCATTTGTGTGTTTGCTGGTTCTTACTCTCTTTGCATCATTTGAAATGCTGTGCACTGACAGCAACGTCAGCAGAGAGTAAGACTGACAAATGCATTATACTATATTCTATACACTAATTCTAATAGAGTGTAACAGTGCTGCAAACTTAGTGTTCATTTAAAAAAAAAACATTTTCAAAGTACCATGAAGCATTGCAAATTAAATAATCAATTTGAATTGATTTTATGATGTCGATTATATACGTAGATGCAATTCATTTTACATTTATTGCAAAATATGCATATGGAGATCGAATGGAGACGTCATTCGTGGGATTCTTTTGGTGCGATTTGCTTGTTGCAATTCTCTGATTGATAAATTTCTTTATTAAGTTTTTTATCATTATGCTGTTAAACACAATCATTTTAAAATAAGTTGAAATAATGCGGGCTGATGGAATCACTTTCAAAACGACTTTTTCCAGCTGATGAACAATAAAAACATTGACAGCCAATCAGAATCCACTTTAAAGAGCTCGAGCATTTAAAGCAACAGACGACAAAACTGAAGCGTGCGAATATATAACAAACAGAATGTTATGGAGTGTTGGTACGGATGCCAATACAGTCTAATATAGTTGTTCTTGGTGTGAATGGGTGTTTAATTCATTTTCAGATTGCTGTACTGTACTGGTCGTCACATAAACTTTACACGAGACCAGTTTGGAGCACCGTTTCCACATTAACCTGTCTGCACCGGAAGCTCTAGTGTGAATGCTAAACGCACTCGCATGCGTGTGAGGAAAGTTTGCTTGGGTGAAGCAACTTGAAAAATGTTCCTTATGTACCTTTTAGTAGCAACACTGTTCAGAATTGATCAGAACAGCAATTACCGTATTGGCCCGAATATAAGACGACCCTGATTATAAGACGACCCCCCTTTTTCCAGATGTACCTTTTTTCTCAGTAAAACACATTTTGTCTTCAATTATTTTCATATTGCATATTTTTCCTATTTTCATTTTTGTTTTGAAAGTATGGTAAAAACTGGTAAAATGTACCAACAATCACATTTAAAAAATACACACTTTTTGATATACCATTAAAAAAATTGAAAAAACAGGTAGCCCATCTGAATTAGGACATTTAGGCTATCAATCTAATAGTAGCCTACCAAAATCTTATTAACAGTAGAAGTTAAATCTTACTGTAGTCTTCAACTCTGGGTACTGTCTTACGTTTTAAAAACGCAAAGGGAGTTTGGTCCCATCAGGCTAACGTGACCGTCACGACTCATGCAGCTGTAAGGTTTTCTGCTTCTTTTGTTTTAACTCGCGATCTTTACAACACGCATTACATTACGTATTTCATGGCACACTCGTTTTATGCGTATTTGGCGCCACCTATTGTTGTGGGTGAATTATTGACATGTCAAAGTCTAGACCCTGAATATAAGACGACGCGTTTTTTCAGATGCATTTCCAAGAAAAAAACATCGTCTTATATTCGGGTCAATACGGTATGAATGACAAAAAGTAAGGTGTGGACGTACCTGATGTAAGATACAGCCCCAGCTTCCATCTTCCTCTGCCAGCCAACCGGGATCTGAGCGATGAGAGTCGTACCTCCATCTTTTTCTCCTGCTGCACTCTCACTGCCCCCCGTCATTTTCTGCTCGCACACATCCAGCTCCTAAAGACACAAACCACTTACAATTCAGCTTCAAACCAGATTTGATAACCAGATTTGATGAACCAGATTCAGTTTCAAACCAGATTCAAGCCAGATTCAGTTTCAAACCAGATTCAGTTTCAAACCAGATTTGATGACCCAGATTCAGTGTCAAACAAGATTGAGATTCAAACTAGATTTGATTAACCAAATTCAGTTTCAAACAAGAATGGGATTCAAACCAGATTTGATGAAGCAGGTTCAGTTTCAAATCAGATTTGATAATCCAAATTTAGATTCAAACCAGATTCAGTTTAAAAAAAGATTGAGATTCAAACCAGATTTGATGACCCAGATTCAGTTTCTAACTACATTTGATGAACCAGTTTCAAATCAGATTTGATAATCCAGATTTAGATTCAAACCAGATTCAGTTTCAAACACGATTGAGATTCAAACCAGATTTGATGACCCAGATTCAGTTTCTAACTACATTTGATGAACCAGTTTCAGATTCAAATCAGATTTGATAATCCAGATTTAGATTCAAACCAGATTCAGTTTCAAACACGATTGAGATTCAAACCAGATTTGATGACCCAGATTCAGTTCATCTTGTCAGAAAGCCAGTTCTGTAATCAGCGGTAAATCTCCATTACCTGCGTGCTTTCAAATTGAGCAGCATTAACTACACACGAATATGAACGTGGTTTTGCGCAGCTCGTCAGTGAACAACGCTCTGTGTATTTAATTCTGCTCAATGTGAAAGCCCGCAGGTAATGGAGATTTACCGCTGATTACAGAACCGGCTTTACTGATAAGATGCGCATTAAACATCGCATGCGATTTATCGTGCAGCCCTAATTCAAACCAGATTCAGTTTCAAACAAGATTCAGTTTCAAACCAGATTTGATGACCCAGATTCAGTTTCAAACAAGATTGAGATTCAAACCAGATTTGATGACCCAGATTCAGTTTCTAACTACATTTGATGAACCAGTTTCAGATTCAAACCAGATTTGATAATCCAGATTTAGATTCAAACCAGATTCAGTTTCAAACAAGATTGAGATTCAAACCAGATTTGATGACCCAGATTCAGTTTCTAACTACATTTGATGAACCAGTTTCAGATTCAAACCAGATTTAACTAGATTCAGTTTCAAACCAGATCTGATTAACCAGATTAAGTTTCAAACCAGATTTGACTCAAACTTCACACCTATTTTCAGTTGGAAAATGTTCACACTGCATCTAGGCTAAATACAGTCGTCACTCCACTTCTGAGCTTTTAATCTGTGAATATTCTGGATTTCGTATACATTCATAAAGTACAGATGTCATCATGTAGTGACAATTGCATTTACATTAAATCAGTGGAGTGCGTACATTTTAGTTTGGTTAAAATAAGACAACAAACTAGGTAAAATGTTGGCAGAAATGCCCAAACGCACCATGGGTTCATGAGCATTCTTTACATTTAATAAATGCATTTGTCACTCCAAAAACTTTGCAGTATGTACGATGTTACAACATTCTGCAACTTAGGGTGGCACTTTGTGCTGTACCTTTTCATTTTTATACAGCCTTGGTCAGCACCAATCGTGAAAGACACTCTTTGGAGGACGTTTACACAGCATTAACGAAGCACAAAGCAATACAACAAATTGACACGCAATCCTCTCCGGTCCTCTCAAACGGACTGGGATGCTTCTATGGAACTCTCCAGAAGCTGACAATCTGAAAATATAGAAAAACATATTTCAGGTGGCATCGACATAGCATGAGTAAAGAATATAAACGGTTTATAACTACTTTCAATGCAAACATGGGAAAAATTAACCATAAAAATAGGAATTTCGACTATATTGATATACAAGGTACTATTTGATCACCATATTCATGTGCCATGGGATCTGGCACTAAATACTATGGTACTAGTCTAAAAACAAGGTACTTTTTGTCAGTGTCCAACTCTTGACATATGATTGACAGTAGAGTGAAAGTGAGTTGAAACTTATACCCAGCGCGCCAACTCAAAAATTCAAATTTGAGTTATCGCGATTATGTCACCGTCTAAAACCGTATCATTTTAACGATTTTTATTCTGGCTTAAAGGCGGGTGATTGTGAAGCGGCTTGACTGGAGCAGAGAGCTGAAGAATAAACAAACCACCATCAATAAAAGTACGCAAAGTTTCGGGAAACTAGAACTTGAATACGAAAAGAAAACAGAAATGTAACGTTACTCACTTGCATATCGCGCTGGTAACGTTACTTTTAAACACTGTAGCGTTACGTCCCGAAGAATAAACAAACGTCGCGTATTGACGTCTAGCTGGCCCATTCTTAAACATCCTATTTGTATTGTAAGCTTACTGGACACGTAATAACACCGCGATTATAACCAACGTATCGGTCTTGATAACATTGTAACGGAAGCGTTCTAGTTTGTCGCGTCGCGTAGACGCGCTGTTAGCTTTCTGTAGCTCGCGGGCTAACGTTACGTACCTCTGTGTTTACGAAGTTTCCTGCTTCTTCGTGGCGCAGACTGAAGACTGAACAAGCGTCAAGACGGACTTGAGTCGCAAATGTCGCCGTTGCGGGAGCTGTTATTAACGCCGTGTGATTTTTAGCCACATCCGAGCCGTCCTGCTTAAAAACAAAGAGCAATAACGCTTGGTTTTATTGCGCCCCGTGCATTGTCGTCCAATTTCGCGTGAATCCTGCTCGGCCGCGGAGCGTGCGATCGCTTCATTCAACGCTCCCAAGCGTCTTTACTGTGTGCTGTAATGCCTTTGTGATGCTGCTTTCAGTTTATCTTCGTTTCCAAGTTCCTATCTTTCCTTAGGATCCCGTGCCAAAAAAAAATAATCATGGAGTTTTCGTCCGCGCATGCGCAGTCGGGTCGGGAATTCCGTACAATTCCACGTCCGCTTGGAGGAGCGCGAGAGCTGCTCGCTGAGAAAAACCAAGAGTGCTGGGGTTGTTTTAGAACTATGCAATATAGCTGTTATTTCTCTACAGAGAGTTTTTTTGCAGATGTTCGATATTAATTTGAGAAACCTGTCATATGTCAATAAGTTCAAATGATATAAACCAGTCTCTTCTCAATGGCCATAATTTATATAACAAAGTCGCTTTTTTATTTTTTTTTGGTTACACTTTACTTGAAGGGGTGTGCATAAGACTGACATGACACCTTCATAATCATGACATGTCATGAATATGAAGGGATTTTATGCATGCTTATGACAGCTGTCATTAAGTGTCATTCGCTCAGTTATGTCATTTTTTATGCAAAGATGACATTGTTTGAGATGTCTTTGTTATGGGCTATGGTTAGGGGTAAGGGTAGGGGTAGGGTTAGGTCAAATAATGTCATATTTGCATTAAAAATGACATAACTGAGCGAATGACACTTAATGACATAAACATGCATAAAACCTCATTCATATTCATGACGTGTCATGTCATGATTATGAAGGTGCCATGTCAGTCTTATGCACACCCCTTCAAGTAAAGTGTTACCTTTTTTTTGTTCTGTGCAGTCGGTAAATGTAAAATCAATTTTAAGGTTTTTGTACTTTTTATGATCAGCCTCAAACTACTCAAAAATGCCATTTAGATGAAATCCGATCGTTCCGGTAACCTTAGATGTTCGTGCACTTAATCTGCAAATGCGCAATATTTAATCCAAGTGAGCTGGAGGCGAGAATATCCTGAGAGAAAGATATCTTTCCGTCTTGCATTAAAATGATGATTGCACACACACACACACGCATGTCTTTATTGGCCTTATTGTGTCAGTTAGCTGAGAAAACAAAAAAATGGTTCGCCCGTATAATTGCAGATAAAACCTACTTAGTGTGGAGGAAAGATGTGGGAAATCATATTCTGAGGAGATGTTTGCTATTGTAAAACAGAAATGGGATTCGCTGTAAAATAAAAATCAGATCAACCTCCTACAGCGTTGAAGGCAGGTTAACTCGACAAAGTTTGGGAGTTAGTGAGAGCTAAACCTGTCCGAACTTCAAAGGAATGTCGCGTAAACACAACTTTGGGGAATAAAAGCATAACCTGCCAATAGAAGGGGATAGCATTAGGCAGCGGGGAGACTACACAGCAACAGCCAGCCGATCGTGACGTGTTAGTAGCGTCTCAGCGCGAGCTCCTGGAAACAGTATTCGAGCTTTCTATTCGCTAACCTTACGCGCATCCCACTTGCGCTGTTGCTAGGCAATACATTGCACGCTTTGCACCATGCAAGCTCAACTACTCAACTCTTGTGTTTGGAAGAGTTTCAGAATACAGAGCCTGGTGACATCAGTTGACCGACAGGTCACCACGTGTTGTAGCTAATAAAATACATCACTTCAAGCAATTAAACAGAACCTGTTAAGTAGCTAAACACCTCACTCCCATCATTTATTCCCAATGATCATACAAGATGAATGGTGAGATCGGAGCAGTATACACTTAAAAATAAAGGTGCTTCACAGTGATGCCATAGAAGAACCTTTGTTGTCTAAATGGTTCCATAAAGAACCTTTAACATCTGAAGAACCTTTCTGTTTCACAGAAGCTTCTTTGTGGCGAAAGAAGGTTCTTCAGATTATAAAAAGGTAAGAAAGAAAGAGATGGTTCTTTGACTGAATGGTTCTTTGTGGAACCAAAAATGGTTCTTCTGTGGCATCGCTTGAAGAACCTTTTGAAGCACCTTTGTTTTTAAGAGTGTATAACGGTGTAGTTGTTTAACTAAGGATCAGTTTCAAACAAGACTGAGATTCAAACCAGATTTGATGACCCAGATTCAGTTTCTAACTACATTTGATGAACCAGTTTCAGATTCAAATCAGATTTGATAATCCAGATTTAGATTCAAACCAGATTCAGTTTCAAACAAGATTGAGATTCAAACCAGATTTGATGACCCAGATTCAGTTTCTAACTACATTTGATGAACCAGTTTCAGATTCAAACCAGATTTGATAATCCAGATTTAGATTCAAACCAGATTCAGTTTCAAACAAGATTGAGATTCAAACCAGATTTGATGACCCAGATTCAGTTTCTAACTACATTTGATGAACCAGTTTCAGATTCAAACCAGATTTAACTAGATTCAGTTTCAAACCAGATCTGATTAACCAGATTAAGTTTCAAACCAGATTTGACTCAAACTTCACACCTATTTTCAGTTGGAAAATGTTCACACTGCATCTAGGCTAAATACAGTCGTCACTCCACTTCTGAGCTTTTAATCTGTGAATATTCTGGATTTCGTATACATTCATAAAGTACAGATGTCATCATGTAGTGACAATTGCATTTACATTAAATCAGTGGAGTGCGTACATTTTAGTTTGGTTAAAATAAGACAACAAACTAGGTAAAATGTTGGCAGAAATGCCCAAACGCACCATGGGTTCATGAGCATTCTTTACATTTAATAAATGCATTTGTCACTCCAAAAACTTTGCAGTATGTACGATGTTACAACATTCTGCAACTTAGGGTGGCACTTTGTGCTGTACCTTTTCATTTTTATACAGCCTTGGTCAGCACCAATCGTGAAAGACACTCTTTGGAGGACGTTTACACAGCATTAACGAAGCACAAAGCAATACAACAAATTGACACGCAATCCTCTCCGGTCCTCTCAAACGGACTGGGATGCTTCTATGGAACTCTCCAGAAGCTGACAATCTGAAAATATAGAAAAACATATTTCAGGTGGCATCGACATAGCATGAGTAAAGAATATAAACGGTTTATAACTACTTTCAATGCAAACATGGGAAAAATTAACCATAAAAATAGGAATTTCGACTATATTGATATACAAGGTACTATTTGATCACCATATTCATGTGCCATGGGATCTGGCACTAAATACTATGGTACTAGTCTAAAAACAAGGTACTTTTTGTCAGTGTCCAACTCTTGACATATGATTGACAGTAGAGTGAAAGTGAGTTGAAACTTATACCCAGCGCGCCAACTCAAAAATTCAAATTTGAGTTATCGCGATTATGTCACCGTCTAAAACCGTATCATTTTAACGATTTTTATTCTGGCTTAAAGGCGGGTGATTGTGAAGCGGCTTGACTGGAGCAGAGAGCTGAAGAATAAACAAACCACCATCAATAAAAGTACGCAAAGTTTCGGGAAACTAGAACTTGAATACGAAAAGAAAACAGAAATGTAACGTTACTCACTTGCGTATCGCGCTGGTAACGTTACTTTTAAACACTGTAGCGTTACGTCCCGAAGAATAAACAAACGTCGCGTATTGACGTCTAGCTGGCCCATTCTTAAACATCCTATTTGTATTGTAAGCTTACTGGACACGTAATAACACCGCGATTATAACCAACGTATCGGTCTTGATAACATTGTAACGGAAGCGTTCTAGTTTGTCGCGTCGCGTAGACGCGCTGTTAGCTTTCTGTAGCTCGCGGGCTAACGTTACGTACCTCTGTGTTTACGAAGTTTCCTGCTTCTTCGTGGCGCAGACTGAAGACTGAACAAGCGTCAAGACGGACTTGAGTCGCAAATGTCGCCGTTGCGGGAGCTGTTATTAACGCCGTGTGATTTTTAGCCACATCCGAGCCGTCCTGCTTAAAAACAAAGAGCAATAACGCTTGGTTTTATTGCGCCCCGTGCATTGTCGTCCAATTTCGCGTGAATCCTGCTCGGCCGCGGAGCGTGCGATCGCTTCATTCAACGCTCCCAAGCGTCTTTACTGTGTGCTGTAATGCCTTTGTGATGCTGCTTTCAGTTTATCTTCGTTTCCAAGTTCCTATCTTTCCTTAGGATCCCGTGCCAAAAAAAAATAATCATGGAGTTTTCGTCCGCGCATGCGCAGTCGGGTCGGGAATTCCGTACAATTCCACGTCCGCTTGGAGGAGCGCGAGAGCTGCTCGCTGAGAAAAACCAAGAGTGCTGGGGTTGTTTTAGAACTATGCAATATAGCTGTTATTTCTCTACAGAGAGTTTTTTTGCAGATGTTCGATATTAATTTGAGAAACCTGTCATATGTCAATAAGTTCAAATGATATAAACCAGTCTCTTCTCAATGGCCATAATTTATATAACAAAGTCGCTTTTTTATTTTTTTTTGGTTACACTTTACTTGAAGGGGTGTGCATAAGACTGACATGACACCTTCATAATCATGACATGTCATGAATATGAAGGGATTTTATGCATGCTTATGACAGCTGTCATTAAGTGTCATTCGCTCAGTTATGTCATTTTTTATGCAAAGATGACATTGTTTGAGATGTCTTTGTTATGGGCTATGGTTAGGGGTAAGGGTAGGGGTAGGGTTAGGTCAAATAATGTCATATTTGCATTAAAAATGACATAACTGAGCGAATGACACTTAATGACATAAACATGCATAAAACCTCATTCATATTCATGACGTGTCATGTCATGATTATGAAGGTGCCATGTCAGTCTTATGCACACCCCTTCAAGTAAAGTGTTACCTTTTTTTTGTTCTGTGCAGTCGGTAAATGTAAAATCAATTTTAAGGTTTTTGTACTTTTTATGATCAGCCTCAAACTACTCAAAAATGCCATTTAGATGAAATCCGATCGTTCCGGTAACCTTAGATGTTCGTGCACTTAATCTGCAAATGCGCAATATTTAATCCAAGTGAGCTGGAGGCGAGAATATCCTGAGAGAAAGATATCTTTCCGTCTTGCATTAAAATGATGATTGCACACACACACACACGCATGTCTTTATTGGCCTTATTGTGTCAGTTAGCTGAGAAAACAAAAAAATGGTTCGCCCGTATAATTGCAGATAAAACCTACTTAGTGTGGAGGAAAGATGTGGGAAATCATATTCTGAGGAGATGTTTGCTATTGTAAAACAGAAATGGGATTCGCTGTAAAATAAAAATCAGATCAACCTCCTACAGCGTTGAAGGCAGGTTAACTCGACAAAGTTTGGGAGTTAGTGAGAGCTAAACCTGTCCGAACTTCAAAGGAATGTCGCGTAAACACAACTTTGGGGAATAAAAGCATAACCTGCCAATAGAAGGGGATAGCATTAGGCAGCGGGGAGACTACACAGCAACAGCCAGCCGATCGTGACGTGTTAGTAGCGTCTCAGCGCGAGCTCCTGGAAACAGTATTCGAGCTTTCACCTTACGCGCCTTACGCGCATCCCACTTGCGCTGTTGCTAGGCAATACATTGCACGCTTTGCACCATGCTACTCAACTCACTCAACTCTTGTGTTTGGAAGAGTTTCAGAATACAGAGCCTGGTGACATCAGTTGACCGACAGGTCACCACGTGTTGTAGCTAATAAAATACATCACTTCAAGCAATTAAACAGAACCTGTTAAGTAGCTAAACACCTCACTCCCATCATTTATTCCCAATGATCATACAAGATGAATGGTGAGATCGGAGCAGTATACACTTAAAAATAAAGGTGCTTCACAGTGATGCCATAGAAGAACCTTTGTTGTCTAAATGGTTCCATAAAGAACCTTTAACATCTGAAGAACCTTTCTGTTTCACAGAAGCTTCTTTGTGGCGAAAGAAGGTTCTTCAGATTATAAAAAGGTAAGAAAGAGATGGTTCTTTAAAGAACCTTTGACTGAATGGAATGGCTCTTTGTGGAACCAAAAATGGTTCTTCTGTGGCATCGCTTGAAGAACCTTTTGAAGCACCTTTGTTTTTAAGAGTGTATAACGGTGTAGTTGTTTAACTAAGGATTCAATTAAAGTTAGCCAGGTCAGCCAATGTTGTACTTAACAAAATATATCATTTTAAACAATTAAACAGTGTGCCGTTGATCACTTCCATCATTTTATTGCATTGAGCATCGGTGAAATCTACGCAAAACCACAACAGCGGTCTTATCTAGGTTATAGGGCAGGGGTGTCCAAACTTTTCCTAAAGGGGGCCGGATAAACGAGTCGCGCTCTTCCGCTTTTGACGCGTTTAGGAATTCGCGTGCGCTAAAGAAATGAGAGCGCATATGAGTTATCAAATTGATATCACTGGCGTTTTACTGCTATACATCTGGTCTAAAATTTAGTGCTGCCATCTTGTGTTGACATTTTGAAACTGCATAGGCCTATTTTGTAAATTAAGCTTGGCGGGCCATATATAGGCCTAATATAGACTATTAAAACAGCTGCGGGCCGCTTAACATTCATCCGCGGGCCGTAGTTTGGACACCCCTGTTATAGGGTTATAGCCATGTTGGGAAAATACTGTCTTTGCTGCAGATCCATGGGTTCGGATTAAACCTGGACGAGTTACGGGTCACTCCATGTGAATGATGTTTGGAAACAGCCACACTTTCAATCTTTAAGACCCATGTTGGGGGAAATTGTCCAATACATTGGATAACCAAATGACAGCATTCTGAAAACTAGAATAAAGCTTCAAAACATACACACTTTCGAGTGCACTATCTAGGCTATAGGATCCATGTTGGGAAAATATGTATTTTTAGGGCGGTAACATTGGTTCTGATTTAAACCATGGACATTTTACAGTAAAGCATATCATTTAAAAGCAATTAAAACGTTCTGTCGGCACACTTATGTCTATATAATAAATTTGGATAACCAAACGACAGCTTTCTGAAAACTAGAATAAAGCTTCAAAACATCCACACTTTCGAGTGCCCTATCTAGGCTATAGGATCCCTGTTGGGAAAGTCTGTCTTTTTAGGGCGGTAACATTGGTTCTGCTTTACACCATGGACATTTTACAGTTCACTGCAGTAAAGCATGCCATTTAAAACGTTATGTCAGCACACTTATGTCTATAATAAATTAGGATTCTGAAAACTAGAATAATGTCTTGAAACCTTCACACTTTAAGTGCAATATATGGGCTATAGGATCCATGTTGGGAAAAATACTACATGGACGCATCAAGACTAACCTGTGAACTAAATACTGTCCTTTACCATTTCAACATCACTTTATGGGCTCATCTGGTGATCATAAATAGGTGTGTTGAACAATACAGTGCTATAGCGTAACCATTCGAGTTCTTGAATGGTTTGGTGCGGTCTCTGTGTGGTTTATACGGCTTGTGAATGTTGTCTGGAGGGAAAAGTGTGAGGTGCTCCTCTGGAATATCCTCATTCCATAGTGCTCAACTGGATGCATTTGCAAACGAGAAATAATCGCCTCGGGTCACTAGAGAGGGGTTATTAAAGATTAAAAAAGAGCAAAGAACTAATGCATCACACGACGACCGCGGATATTAACGTTGCCTATTTTTATAGACGCATATGCGAACGCAAGCAAAAATGGAAACATTTTCCTACATCCTTATAAAGTAGCTCGCCACTTTTTTTCTTTTTAACGAAAGGTTGTTTAATAAAACATGCTGGGGCTCTGCTAGTCTTATCTCCAACTAGAAACCGGTTGCCAACGATTGCATCATTCCTTTCATGTGACTCCCTTACGCCCCAAATTCGTCCTGGCCGTCTTATGACTGCATCACATCTTCCTGCTCACACAAACTCTCGCGGAGCGAGACAACCAGCAAAGTCATCAAGTCCCGCCCCTCCCGCCCAGCGCGGCTGCTGATTGGATGTCTCTAAGCAGAAGAATTTCCACCGCCTCGCGCGATTGGTCCACGCTACCGACCATCTCCTGTCAGTTTCCCATAATCTCCATTAGGTTGCACTTAAGAGATCCTTCCCCCAGAGTTCGGTTGGAGTCACTCTATAAATGTCCCCGGGAGTTTCCGAAATCCACACTCGGTGACTTCAACTGAACAATGGTTAACATGAGCTATCACCAACCTCTACAAAAACACACGCAGACCCTGAATCCGAAACAGCCGAGGAAAAGAAATAATAAAAAGAAAAGGGTGAGTGTCATCGCATGTTTTGGCTCAACTTTTTTTTCCATTTGAACGTCCGTTTTCTTTATTTAACGCAACACTGCTGCGCTTTTTGTTCCTGTTTAATTATATTTACGTTAGAGTCACTTGCTTCGAAACTTTACTTCGCGATGACAGCTGTCACTTTCTTACGCTCGCGGCAACTTTGTAGCGCACGTTTGATTTGGAACGGTTTTTGTTACATCGCTCGCCAGCGGAACGCAACTTTGTACACTTCAAGAAACCTAACGCATGCGGTCGTAATGGACAGCCCGTTGTGTTTTTACATCGCTAAAGTGCTTTAAAAGCGTTATTTATAAACCCTTTGTTTTCTCACTCCTGTACTTTGATTCATTGACGTCATTGGCTCGCTGTCAGTTTTGTAAAGCGCCGCTCCAGATGGGCGCAATTAAAAGAAAATTCGCTTAAACTACTTAAGCGTTTAATTTTAAGTCGTTTTAAAATAACCGATTTATGATTTAGTCGCTGTTGGAGTAAGCCAGACAGCAAATAACTGGCACAACATCCTTAAACGATTTATTGACAGATTAATAATAGAAAAACAATAGTTTTTGGTTATGTCGCTTCACTCCGCTTTAAGATTTATGTTTAAAAAAACAATAAACCACAGGAGTGCCTCAGGTCTCTGTGTTAGGGCTGTTTTCATTCTCATGCGGACATCTAAAGTAGCTCGATTGTCCTTCGCTGATCGTATTTCTAACTCAGAAATGAGTTCTGGATGTTTTTTCAGCTGAACTTGAACGTCTTGGTGTGTTGAGAACGAGTCTCTGGGTTGTTTTGACTCACGCAGGGGGCGCCATCGAGCACATAATGCGCATTTGTTTACATAAAAAATACAATGACCTAATTTTAGATTAAAGATTAAAGAATCAATAATCGCTATGGGTCATTTGAATGAACATCTGATCAAGATCCAAAAGTCCTTTATGTTTTTCCATTGTTCTTTATGGCTTGTGTGTGTTTCTCAGCTGAAATGTGTTTTGCATGAGAATGATTTTTTTTATTCTTAAATAGTTTTGCAATAGTTTTGGAACCATGACCTGTGGCTTGAGCTGTTCCATGTTTTATTTCTCTAGAATCATTGGGACAATATACCGCCAACAACTCACATTCAAACTTGATTGTCAAGAGACACGTTTAAGGTGAGCATTTTTATAGCTTATACATATATTAGTTTAAATACTTTTTAATTTAATAACTAAACATAATGATTTAAATAAAAAACAACAAACAACACTAAACAGACCAAAAAAATATAATAATAACCAAACATTCTCAATTCATGCATGCACTGTTTCAAAGCTCTGGGATTGTTGTTTGTTGTGCAGTAATGCTGGTTGGCCGCTATGTGTCCTTGTTGCACCGGGTGACCAAGCAGTCGATCTTAATGTCGCGTATAATAGAGGGTCACCCAGATAAATCAGCTATTCCCAAACCCGCCGGCGCAGGTGAAGCTAGACTCCGCTGATGCACCGAAGCTCCCACTAGACGTGCAGCGCAGTACAGCATACAGAGGTGGTTTTCCACTTCTTTTAGACAGTTTGTCTGTTTTTCAGGTCTGGTGTTCTAGGTGTGGGAGCATATCGTGTTGTGTCTGTGGATAGCGACTGATTGGTGCGATGACTGCGGAGTGGCTGTGCCCCCCTGGCGTGGGGCCGACGTGTGGTGCAGAGTTGGAGGCGTGGTATGAAGACCTACAGGATATACTGGGCTCCGACGCGGGCGGGGCCAAAGTCACGAGAGCCCCGCCTTGCTCCGAGGTCAGTAACGTCAAACGGCGCTCAACGGTCGCGTCTTGTAGACTTCACAGTTCTAACGATTTCTCTTGTTATGCAGAAGGAGCCAGAGTTTCTGGATGTGTTGGAGAGCTGCTCGCTCACCTGGTTGACGGAGGGGCAGGTTTGGGGCGACGGGGTGCAACGGGTCACCGATGAACCGCCCGTCGTCCAGTCGCCGCCGCGAAAGGGTGACCGGAGAGGCGGCGGCGACTCGGAGCACACCTCATCCGGAGGAGACCTGCTTCCGCCAGAGTTCTTCGAGCTCCTCAGCGAGGGCGGCGTCGGGTCGGTGGAGACGATGGTGACCGCCGGGTACCACATTTCGCATCACGCGCCTCCGTCGCCATCCACGAGCGAGGAGGAGCTCCTGACGGTCCCAGACACATCGTCATCCTGCTCCTCGGCGTCCTGCTCGCCCTTCCTCAACCGCTCCCCGCCGCCATCCCCTCCTGCGCGACCAGGAAAGAGAAAGCGGGCCGGTGACAAAGGAGGAGGCACGCTGTGCTCCCCGTCCCCCGGGAAGAAGAGCCGACGGGAGCGTAATGAATGACATTACGAATAAAGAATAACTTGCATTACAGCAATAAAAATATCAAAAGCAAATAAGAAATGAGATAAATGAAGCCTAATTTTACAAAAGCTTTTTTGCAGTAAATTAAAATGACTTTAATGCAATGTTTTAAACATTTAAACCAGCAAAAATGAAAGCCCGTAAAACAAGTACTACTGCTTCTTTATGAATGTTTTTAAAATGAACAAATTAAAGAATTAGATATTTTGCATTACATTAATCAATGCGTGCGATTGTGATTAAAAAATAATCATAATGCAAAAAATTGTAATGCTACTAAAACCGCCTTTTTTTCTTTGCATTCGGGTTGTTTTTGACCGGTTTTGTGAGATTGGCCTGATAATAGCGCTGTAATGCACCAACGTTTATTAAACTACCCAAAGGTTAATCAACTTTCTGTGTAATTGAAAGCTGATTGTTCATCAGTGCCGAGGAGTCTTGAGGGAATGTATCAGAGATGACGAGAGAAAAGGCAGAACTGCAATAATAAAGAGAAGAAGAAGAGACCTGATTGTATCAGTGACGGTGATTGTAGGTGCATTTCATTGTAAGCAGCCAGTTTTAATTCACGTCATGTGTTAACGAAGGGCTTTAACCGTGTAAATTCACCCCTAGTTGACAGAGATTAGTAGCTCAGGACTGTTATAGTGAACGATTGTGAGCGTTTCTCACCATCAACCCGAGGCCTCTAAGAGTGTGTGTGTGTGTGTGTTCAGATGACGGGGATATTGCTCTCACTTCCTTCTCTTGAAACTTTTCCAGAATTTTTAGAGCTAGCAGTTTATAACATACTCTCTGCCTCATGCCTATTTTTCTATATGTGTATCATCACGACATGTCATAATTTACCTTATATTGTAGTTTCCTAATCTTACAATAAACGTGCATGCCGAATTACTGTATTAGAGTAGAAACATTTTTATCTGAATTTGATTTAGCCTTACTGAATACGGAATTGTATTACACTCATTTTGTTATTAAAATCTTAAAATGAACTGAGTCTTGAGATTTTTTTTTGTCTTTGTGTTTATTGATTGTGTGAATAAAATATGGTTGTTTCGGAGTAACAAGAAACCGTGAGAAATACATAGATTTTATTGCATTTTAAAAAGATAATTTAACAGACTTCATTGCATTTTAAAAAGGATAGGTTGCATTTTTATAGGAGTGGATGGATAGTGCAGTAAGCCCTGAAAATATTCCCTGCATGATGGATTTTTTTTCCCTCATGTTCACCTTTTTACTTCTTCTTTCCTTTCTGAGCGGCCGGCTCCGGGTTCTTGCCCTCCGCTAGAGAAAGTTGTTTTTTCAGTTGCAGTAATTTCTCGACTTCATCGTCAATAACAGACTTGTCGGCTTTCTGGGCTTTTAGGCCTCGTAGTTTATTGCCCTGAAACACACACACACGCACACACACGCACGCACACACACACACACAAGCACACACACACACACACACACACACACGCACACGCACACACGCACGCACGCACGCACACATGCACACACACACACACACAGCAATTAATCACAAACCAGCACTACTAACCGTTAAACACACCTGTATTTAACTAAAGAACACGAGCGGTTAGTGTACAGCTGAATAAAAAAAATAAATATCACACCATTTAACTCCATTAATACTTGAATAAAATGAGAAAATATTCAGAAAATATTGATCTCAATGTCAGTATGTTCTCAGGTCATGGCACTGTTAAAATATGGAATTAAAATGACTTCAGATTTAATAAAACGAGAGAACAAATTAATTTAAATAAAATGAGAAAAAAATATTTAAAATGTTAATCTCAATGTCAGTGTCTTCTTGGGTCACTTGGGTCAAAAAACTAATTTATATTAGAAAGTAAAAATATATATTCAATTTGTACATTTATTTTTAGTTTGTAAAAAGCTGTAATATATATGAATAATATGTAATAAATATGTATATACTGTAATTTAATCTGTAATATATATATTTTAAATATTTTCGTTTTTTGTACAAAAAGGGCGGAGTACGGACATTCAAATGGTCCACTAGTGGCTCTTCAATATCATATTGAAGAGCCAAAACATGAATGCATAAATAGTAATTTCAGTATATTTATTTGATGTGTGTGTGTGTGTTCGTACTTGTTCTGCCACTAAAGCCGTCAGCTGTTTGGCTCTCTCTGGATCTGCATTTACATTCACCGAGGCGTCGTGCACCGCACCAGTGCTGGGTTTGGTCTCTGCAGCGCTGCTCGGAGCCTAGAAACAAAACAAAAAAATATTTCAAATAGTGTATCATGTGCATTTTTCAGAATAAAAATAAATTAATTAATTAAAGCCACGCAAATACTACATGTATTTGTCATTCATATGTTTTCATTAAAAAGATAATTTAATAATTATATGAAATAATTTAATTATTAATAAAAAGTACAAAAATGCATGCATTTGTTTTAATTAAAAAAGATAATTTAATAATAGTATAAAATATATTAATCAAAAATACAAAAAGTACATGCATTTATTTTTTATCTTGAAAATATTTAATAATTATATTAAATATTTTAATTACTAACAAAAATAAATGCATTTATTTTTTATCTTGAAAATATTTAATAATTATAGGAAATATTTTAATTGCTAACAAAAACACATGCATTTATTTTTTATCTTTAAAAATACAATTTAATAATTATATGAAATAGCTTAATTAATAAACATACCACAAAATTGCATTTGGTAATCTAATTTGTAAGAGCAACCACACAAACGCACACATGCATTAATATGTGTATAATATGTGTTAGTAGGCATTGAGCAGCTCTGTGAAATAATCGCTCTTAAATACATGTTAAAACGAATCTAAAATGCGGTTTGTTGTCTTTCAGATGTTTTTTTTCGCTCAGAGCAGCCAGAGGCAGATTGTGCGCGAGTGACTGACAGCGGAAGGCTTTGATCCAGAGCTGCTGCTCTTTGAATATAGACATCATCACTGAATCGATTTCACAGTCAGTTCTAGTGAAATCAGAGACACAAAGGCGCGAGCACACAGAGCGTCACACGCACATCTACCTTCGCTTTAACGCTCTCCTCTTCTGGCTGAGAAAGAGCAGATTAAATCACAGAATCAGACGCAGAGAAAAAACATGAAACCTGAAGCTGATCTTCATCAGATCCATGAGCTCATGCTGATTTAAAGGCTCATTTTTACATCTTTTGTCCAATGAGTTTCCATAACCATAGAGACCTGCATACATTTGTATATATTTGTATAATATTTTTTTTTAAACTATATGGAACTATATTTATATGTTGTTACATAAAAAATGAAAAATTATTTTATATATATATATATATAAAGGCTCATTTTTACATCTTTTGTCCAATGAGTTTCCATAACCATAGAGACGACGCTCACAAAGAGCAATTTCTAGCTGATAAATATTGTTTATTGACTATGAATAACATATGCGGTTGTACCAGACTAACAAAGCAGAAAAATTAAACGGGTAATACATAAATTATTTCATTTTTAAAAGGATAATTCAAGTCATGCACAAGCATTTGTAGAAATAATTCTGTGTGTGTGTGTGTGTGTGTGAGTGAGAGAGAGAGAGAGAGAG
>NW_015558674.1:310262-310485 GCF_001515605.1 Sinocyclocheilus anshuiensis | reverse complement strand
ATAGAAGTCTATGTAATGTCCCCATTTAGATAGCCAAGTAAACGTGTGTGTGTGTGTGTTGTTACTTGTATAAAAATTAATCAATAAAACTGTATACATTTGTATATTTGTATAATATTTTTTTTTTAACTATATGGAACTATATTTATATGTTGTTACATAAAAAATGAAAAATTATTTTATATATATATATATACGAGCATAACTAGAAATATTCATATTG
>NW_015558674.1:299416-309668 GCF_001515605.1 Sinocyclocheilus anshuiensis | reverse complement strand
TTTTTTATTATTTTTTTTACATTTCAGTAACTTTTAGAAGAGTTTTCAGGACTTTGTTAATTTCCATAAACATGTCTGGCCAGGAAAACACATTTTCATAGTTTCTGCAGGAGAACCCCGAGTAATAATGGATGAATGTCTTTTACAAACCTGTTGTCCTCCAAACCTTTTCCTCAGAACCTCGATCTGTTCGTTCTCCAACTTTTGGAACAAAGGACTGACCTGCAGGAGAGGTCAAAAAATAAAAAAATTAATAATTCAAATAAAACAAACAAAATACCTAAATTTCAGTTTACATTTTTTTTTTATATAATAAGCTGTACTTTTCTTACACATTACGAGACCTAATATGTGACCCTGGACCACAAAACCAGTCACAAGGGTCAATGTTTAGAAATTTTTTGGTTTGTTAGGATAGGACAATATTTGGCTGAGATACAACTATTTGAAAATCTGGAATCTGAGGGTGCAAAAAAATCTAAATATTGAGAAAATCATCTTTAAAGTTGTCCAAATGAAGTTCTTAGCAATGCATATTACTAATCAAAAATTAAGTTTTGATATATTTACAGTAGGAAATTTGCAAAATATCTTCATGGAACATGATCTTTACTTAATATCCTAATGATTTTTGGCATAAAAGAAAAATCGATCATTTTGACCCATACAATGTATTGTTGGCTATTGCTACAAATATACCCCAGCGACTTAAGACTGCTTTTGTGCTCCAGGGTCACATATTAAACTAATACTGTTAAATGTTAGTATTAAATGAGCTGGTTTAGTACCGCGCTGATGCGATGTCCGGCGGGCAGCGTGCAGATGAAGGTCCCCGTGTTCTGCAGAATGGCGCTGACGCAGGTGTGTGGAGCCTGCAGCTGCTGGCGGATGGTGTGACTGACGGATGGCATGTACGGCTCCAGCACAGCGGACAGGAGACACGCCACGTTCACCGACACACCGGTCACGGTCCCGGCTCGCTGCCTGCGGCACAAACACACCTCGTTACACACAAGCCTACTTCTGACACATCGCAAAAAAATACAAAAGTTAATTGCGACTTTTTATATAACAACTTTTTATTTCAGACTTTTTTTCTCACAATTCTGAATTTATTTCTCGCAATTTTGACTTTTTATCTCGCAATTGCAAATTTACGTCACATAATTGTGAATTTATAAAACGGAGAGTTCCAGTGCTTGATTCTGATTGGCTGAGCCGCGTTCTAAGCTGTTGTAAATTACTCTACAAAGTAACACACCTTTGTTTACGTTTGTGTGCTGCTCGGCAACCACTTTGTTGCAACCACAACTGATAGCTGTTATAAATTCACTGTAAACCACGGCTTCTTGGGGATTATTGCTTTATTATAACTTGCAATTGCGAGTCTGTATCATGCAATTGTGAGAGAAAAAAAAAAGTCTGAATAAAAAGTGAGAGATTAAACAAAAAAAATTGCAATAACATTTTTATTTGTTATTCAGTGGTGGAAACAAGCTTACAAAAACTACAATTCTAATTAGAGAGAGAGAGTTAATTTGTGCTCATATGTGACCCTGGAGCACAAAACCAGTTATGAGGGTCAATTTTGTGAAATTGAGATGTATGCATCATCTGAAAGCTGACTAAATAAGCTTTCCATTGATGTATGGTTTGTTAGGATAGGACAATATTGGGTTGAGATACAACTATTTGAAAATCTGGAATCTGAGGGTGCAAAAAAATCTAAATATTGAGAAAATCATCTTTAAAGTTGTTCAAATGAAGTTCTTAGCAATGCATATTACTAATCAAAAATTAAGTTTTGATATATTTACGGTAGGAAATTTACAAAATGTCTTCATGGAACATGATCTTTACTTAATATCCTAATGATTTTTGGCATAAAAGAAAAATCTATAATTTTGACCCATACAATGTATTGTTGGCTATTGCTACAAATATACCCCAGCGACTTAAGACTGCTTTTGTGCTGCAGGGTCACAAATAATCTCAAATAATGTTATTTTTTTCCCTGTACATTAATGCCGATCTTATTAACGGCGTGTCACATGACTCGCCTGTCACCGTCTCCTCCTTTGATCTTCTTCCAGGGCTCGTTAAGCTGCATGTACTGATTCCCGTGACGAGAGATGCTGAGGATGCACTTCAGAGCATCACGGATCCTGAACAGACACACGATGAGAGTCTTTACACGTGCATTATTACCACACAAACATGCTCATCAGAAATAAATGCTGCTGCTCGTTTAACAATGGATTTCCAACACATTTGCAGTTTTTGTGGTAACTGGGTAAGACAACAAAGGCGCAAAAGGGTCAAAAATTAACTATTCAATATCACCATACTTACCCAGCTGACTGATTACATTACATTTTTTGTAAGTTTTCTGAAATGTTATGTTTAAATATGCATATGGCGCATTATCTAAGTGAATGTGCACTAATTTGCATACATTTCCAGAACAGAAATCTGAATATTGAATCACGCGAGGATCAAAATTCTTGTTTGATTTTGTTGACATATTCAAGGTTTTTCCAGAGGGGATTTTGGATTTCTCCTTTTATCACTCCATAAATCAGAAAATACTGTCAACAAACAGAAACAAACACATTTTCACCATTAATAAAAATGTTATAAATAATGCGAGTGAGATAGATAGATCGATGAATATAGATCGGAATAAAACTGTAAAGTTTAGAGTAAGTGCTGCCGAAGTGGAGGAAAAAAACGGAAAAAGAATAATTAGTCGTGCAAGAGCTTTTTAAGAAATTATTTTATAGACATCATACTCAAAACAGAGCTGTTTCTAGCTGATAAAATTATATAGAAATATATGTGTGTGTGTGTGTATATATGTAATAATGATAATATATAATAATATATGTTGTTACTTGTATAAAAATGCTAAAAGTTTAACAATAAAATTGTATACGTTTTTATATATTTTTAAATTTATATTATTATATATGTATATTTTATATAAAAAATATAAAAGTATTTTTCTGAAATAACATTTTAAAATTAAGAAGAAAAATTGTATATATGAGCATAATGAAATATTTTTTTATGTAATTGTTTTATACACTTCTGATTTTTTTCTTTTTAATATTATTATATTTATTTTTTTTTTTTTTATTTTTTTTTATTATTTAACAGATTTTTAGAAGCAGTTTTCTTTCCACTATTCTGAAAGAAAAAAACAACAACAACACCTAATGAAAAGTCAAATAGCTCCAAATCTCTCAGTTTTTTGGCTGAAGTGTCTTGCCTTAAGGATTTCAAAGAATCATCTTCTACAATGAGTTTCTGTGCTATTCTGAGTTTGTGAACCACCACTGACCTGATATTTCCCGGCAACTCTGATTTATAGAGGAATTACCTGCTGAAATATTATAGAGCTGAGCAAAGCCAGACAAATGTAATTACAGGCTGGAAATCAGAGCTGATCCTGACATGACTGTGAGAGACCTGCGTCATCAGAATCTGTGTGTTTCTCACGCGAGGAACTGACCTGACTTTATCCAGCAGCTGGATGTACTGCTTGAGCTCCCAGCGGACCTGAGCGATGAGCCGCTTGTCATCTTCATTCAGGAGCATCTCAGGAACGCAGCCGTCGAAGAACTTACTGACGAACATCCCGGCCCTGAGGAGAGACCAGCAGCAGCACTGATGAAAACTACAGCTCAACACGCTTCAGATCAGTTTGCATGAGAAAGAAAACTAATATAATGTGCACTATAACACTGAAAAAAATCTAAACGGATTTAAACAGAACAAGACTCCAGTCTAGTATTTTTAAATGCATGCTGGATGGTTTGATTAAATTTATATTGCATGCATACTTTTGACTATTTGTGCACTTTCCTCCTATGAATATATTTTAATTTATTTATTGAAGTTCATTAATACATTTTATTATGTGAAGTTTCGCTTCAATGATAAAAAACAAAAACAAAGTAAATAAAACTGATGGAAAGGGGACACCTGCACATTTTGAAATAGCTGAGATACTATAGGTTTGAATCAGTTTTTTTATATTTTCCATTTTTGTTTTAGTTTTAGTTAAAGTTTTAATAATTTTGCTGTCATTTTTAGTAGTTTTTTTTTTTTTTATGCATGTCTATAGTTTTTATTAATTTTTATTTCGGTTTCAATTTTAGTTATTTTAGTGCATCAAGTTTTGTGTTTTGTTTTGTTTTGTTGTGTTTGTGCGTTTCAGTTTGTGTTAATTATAATAACCCTGCTTCAAGTGTTTTTACTAATAGCTTGTGGCCAAATGTAAATATAATGTGCAAACTGATTGAAATCTGATCAATCAAGATGCAGAAGTGTTAACAGACCCTACATGTACTGATGTAAAAAGATAATCATGTGTTTATCTATTTATGCACGTGTGTGTGTGTGTGCGCGTGAGTGTGTGTGTGTGTGTATTTGAGTGTGTGTGTGTGTATATGTGAGTGTGTGTGTGTGTGAGTGTGTGAGAGAGTGTGTGTGTGTGTATGTGAGTGTGTGTGTGTGTGTGTGTATATGTGAGTGTGTGTGTGTGTGAGTGTGTGAGAGAGTGTGTGTGTGTGTATGTGAGTGTGTGTGTGTGTGTGTGTGTGAGTATGTGAGTGTGTGTGTGTGAGTATGTGAGAGAGTGTGTGTGTGTGTGTGTGTGTGAGTATGTGAGTGTGTGTGTGTGAGTATGTGAGTGTGTGTGTGTGTGTGTGTGTGTGTGTACAAATTTATACCCAGAGTTAAACTTGACAAAACCTCCTTTTGAGGACGTCCTCATTTATAAAAAACTGTATAATAATAATAAATGAAGTTGTTGTTTTTTTTTTAATTGTAAAAATGCAGAACGTTTTCAGTCAGGAAATTTAAGAATTGTTCGAAAATGCAAATTAAACATTTTGTTGAAAAAAAATAAAACAATTCCAGCTAGTGCAAGACCAGCATTTGTGGTTAAAAAGTAAATAAATGTTTATTTTTTTCAGAAAATGAGCGATGGTTTGGCTAGATTAGACTCTTATTCCTCGGCTGGGATCCTGTAGAGCTCTTTGAATCTCACTGAAACTATGATTTGGACCTTCAGTCCGTTGGTCCCCATTGAAGTCCATTATATGTAGAAAAATCCTGGAATGCTTTCCTCAAAAACCTTAATTTGTTTGCGACTGAAGACAGAAAGACATGAACATCTGGGACGACATGGGGGTGAGTAAATGATCAAGACATTTTTATTCTGGAAGTGAACTAATCCTTTAATCAATGCTGGATGGTCTGATTTAATTATCATCACATTTTGACCAAGACCTGCATCTATTTGGAAAAGAACAAGTCATCTGATTGAAATAGTTTGCTGTTTTATGTGATTAAAATTTAAAAATTAAATAAATAAATAACACTGAAAATTTAAACCAATACTGAAAATAAACAGAAATGACAAAGATGCATTTATAATGGATAAAATGTGCAAAACCAATCAAAAAACAATCTGATCAATCAAGATGTGTGAAGTGACTAAATGTAACCAGACCCTACTGAAATCAATTCAAAAGAAAAACAAACAAACAAAAAAAAACATATGCACTGATTAAAAATACAAAACAAAAAATAAAAGACATGATTTTCTAAACTATGATGATCCTGAGAGTGTGTGTCAGTCATGAGCAGCACACAGCCGTGTTTCGTTACTGAATCAATCAGCCGTTTGAACGAATCGGTTGAATGAATGATTCAATGACTCACTCGTGCAGTGACTTGCCGCCACCTACTGGCGATTTGAATTTAATTTTTAATTAAACTCTCTCGTTTTCACCCCCAAATATCACTATTAAACGTTTTGTTTTTAAAACATCAAAACATTAATTATGCATTTGCAGGTGAACTGCATTCATGTCCAGCATTAATCAGTCTGTGTGGATGCATCTAAACGCCACTTTAGAAGCAGATTCTGCTCCTCTGCACAGCAAACACAAATTTTGTTGATGCTGATTTTATTTGATTGGTAACAGCCCTAATAGTGTCTTACTATCTGAACTGAATTCATCGATTAAATGTAAGAATTCGACATGAAAGATGATGCTTTCATTTACTTAAAAAAAGGGCCTTATAAAAGGTAAAAATGCCCGTAAAAGGTAAAAATCTATTTAAACATTGTCATACCGTCAAAATAAAAGTTAATTTTAACTTGAATAAACTGTGACAGAAATATATTACTTAATGTAATGATAGTACTACTACTACTAATAAAATTATTATTAAAACATAATTTTTTAAGGAATATTTACCAGTAAAATGTAAATACACAACACAATATTTCTGAAAAAAAAATAAATAAATCAAAAATATATATTTTTTATTTTTTTAATAAAATCAGTTAATTAGAGATGCTTTTGATTATTAAAATGTAATGAAACCATTAAAATGGAATCCAGAAAATTAATGGAAAACACAGAATTTGGTAATAAATTGCAGTTTCATGATTTCAATTTATTAGACATGCTTTTTGATTAATATTTTTTAATTTAACCATTAAAACAGGGTCAGAGAAAATTAAAATGGAAAAAACTGAATTTGGAAAAAAATAAAACGGTTTTCATAGGGCCCTACACGCTCAGCGAAATATCATCTAATTATCGTTGTCAACAAAATTCCAGAAAGTATTGAGATTTGTGACTTAAGTCGCTGGGGTATATTTGTAGCAATAGCCAACAATACATTGTAGGGGTCAAAATTATTGATTTTTCTTTTATGCCAAAAATCATTAGGATATTAAGTAAAGATCATGTTCCATGAAGATATTTTGTAAATTTCCTACCGTAAATATATCAAAACTTAATTTTTGATTAGTAATATGCATTGCTAAGAACTTCATTTGAACAACTTTAAAGATGATTTTCTCAATATTTAGATTTTTTTGCACCCTCAGATTCCAGATTTTCAAATAGTTGCATCTCAGCCAAATATTGTCCTATCATAACAAACCATACAGCAATGGAAAGCTTATTTATTCAACTTTCAGATGATGCATACATCTCAATTTCAAAAAATTGACCCTTATGACTGGTTTTGTGCTCCAGGGTCACATATCATTTTGTCATCATTATCGCACAGCTTTACCAGCAGCACAAACCTGTTGATGAAGTTGCCGAGGTTGTTGAGGAGCTCCGAGTTGTTTTTGAGAGCCATGTCGCTCCAGGAGAAAGCAGAGTCCTGTCCTTCCGGCCGCAGATACAGAAGATAGAAGCGCCAGACGTCTGACGGGATCCCGGTGTCTTTAGCCATGTCACCGAACACACCGACGCCGCGACTCTTGGAGAACTTCGTGTCCTCGTAATTCAAGTATTCTGAACACATGCAAACACACACACAAACATTGTTATTAAATATCAGAATGTATTCGCACGACTGTTCAAAAGTGCTATGCTTTTATTCATCAAGGATGCATTAAATTGATCAAAAGTGACTGTGAAGACATTTAGAATGTTACAAAAGATTCCATTTCAAATAAATGCTGTTCTTTTGAACTTTCTATTCATCTGTGAATCCTGAAAAATAAAATGTTTCACAGTTTCCACAAAAATATTAATGTTTTCAACATTGATAATAATCAGAAAATGCAGCAAATCAGCATATTAGAATGATTTCTGAAGATCATGTGACACTGAAGACTGGAGTAATGATGCTGATGTTACATTTTAACAGATATTCACATAGAAAACAGATATTTAAATTCTAATAATATTTACATTTAGTCATTTAGCAGATGCTTTTATCCAAAGTGACTTACAAATGAGGACAATAGAAGCAATCAAAATCAACAAAAGAGCAAGTCTCAGGTAGCTTAATGCAGCACACATAGCAAGGTTTTTTAAATTATATAATAAATAAAAAGAAAACAGATAAAATAGAAAAAGAATAGAGCAAGCTAGTGTTAGAGGCCTTTTTGCGTTTGTTAATTGTATAACAGATAAAAAGAAAACAAATAGATAGAATACGAAAAGATTAAAGCTAGTGTTTTTTTTTTTTAAAGAAAACAAGCAGTAAATTAATAGAGTGCAAGTCTAAAAGGGACCTTTTTTTTTTTTTTTTTTAAGAATAGAATTAGAATAGAGAGTGCTAGAGTTAGAGGGTCAAATAAAGATGTGTAAGAAAATGAGAGAAGAGTTTATTTGCAAAAACAGATAACTAAGTTTTTTTAAATGTTCAAAAATCACGTTTTTTTATTATGTCATCATGCTTTTATTGTGTTAGTTAGTTGTATTTTTTAGTTATTTTTTAACAATCAAAATAACCCAACTGCAGTTTGATTGAAATTAATTGGAATGCACAATGAAAAAACATGATTTTTGAAAATTGTTAAAAGCGGATCTATCTGTTTTTGCAAATATTTCACTGTGTTCTCGATCAAATAAATGCAGCCTTGGTGAGCAGAAGAGACTCTATTTAAAGGGATATTTCACCCAAAAATGAAAGCTTGATGTTTATCTGCTTACCCCCAGGGCATCCAAGATGTAGGTATGACTGACAGACCGCAACGGTTAAAGTTAAAAATCATCATATGTGTTCTACTGAAGAAACAAAGTCACCTACATCTTGGATGCCCTGGGGGTAAGCAGATAAACATCAAATCTTCATTCTTGGGTGAACTATCCCTTTAAGCTATATTTAATATGAAGTGCTATATGCATACAATCATCTGCATCGTTTCGTGTTTCTCTTTAAATGATCCGATCGGTGTTGTGTTCAGGTCTCACCCGTAGCAATGAGGTGATTCACCAGTGTGTAGTTGTCTTGAGCTCCGAGAAGTGAGCAAGGGAACACTACACTGTGGAATGGAACGTTGTCCTTCGCCATGAAGTTATAGAGCTCCACCTGCAGGACACACCGGAGCATTACAGGCTCAAACAGACCCGACAGCGTTTGATCACATTTTAGAATTCAGCGGTTACATTCAATTCAGAGTTTGACAGACACGAAAAGTTTTAATTACTTAAAAAGTCATCATTAACTATAAATCAGTTTTTATTTCCTAAATTGCTGATATGACTGCAGATACACTGATTCTTTTGAACTTTTTGGAATACATTTTACAAGAAAATACTATTTCAGTCTCTCTACTTCAAAATTTCAAATTTAATTCAATGTCACTTGCCATTACTTTTTAATTATTTTAGAAACTTCCTAGCAATTCCTGAATGAAAATTATTTAAAAGTAAAGTTTTTTTTAGGTGAATGTTATCTTAAACCTCAGTAGAAATTAAAATTCTTCAAAACAAGTCTTAAAATTAACCCCTAAACTAGTATTATTTTTGTATCAAGACACTGCTATATTTTTTATTAATATTTTGAATCAGTTTTTCTTTTCATTTTAATTTTGAAGTTTGGTTGTGTATTTTTGTCATTTTTATTTGTATATGTATATATCTATATAGTTTTTATTAATATATATTTCAATTTTACTTCATGTTGGTTTTATTTTAGCATCGAGATACTATTATAGTTTTCATTCATATTTTGAATCATTTTTTATTTTTATATTTCACTTTCATTTTAATTTTAGTTAAAAGTTTTAGTAATTTTGTTGTATGTTTTTGTATTTTTTTATGCCTATATTAATTTTTATTTCATTTTCAATTTTAGTTATCTTACAAAATCAAGTTAAACTAAATTAAAATGAGAAATTAATAAAAAAAAGTTATTTTATTTCAGTTAACGTTTTTTCAAGTAGCAAAAATGTTTTTTTTTTTAATGATTTTAATTTTAGTTTCAATTTTAGTTTTAGTTAGTTATAACAACCCTGCCCCAAACAACCATAATCAAATCTGAAGATATATGATTTGCATCAAATTCAGATGGTTAAATATGAAGAAATGTTTAAGTGACGTGTTATTGGCCAGCACCTGCTGAGGATTCTTCCACCATTTCTCCCATTGGTCGGTGTAGTTTGCAGTGATGGAGAGGTAGCCAATAGGAGCGTCGAACCACACGTAGAACACCTTCACGGACAGACAATGATGTCAGCACAGATTAATGGGCAACATTAGTGAAATAACATCTTATGCCTCTCAATCGTGCACTCATACCTTCTCCTTGTAGTCCTCGTGTGGCACAGGTGTCCCCCACTGCAGGTCACGCGTGATGCAGCGCGGTTTCAGGCCGTCACGGATCCACGAGCGTGTGATGTGCCGCGCGTTTACCGTCCAGTCGCCAGAGCTCGTCGACTTATCGAGCCACTGCTCCAGCTCATCCTCCAGCTACACAC
>NW_015558674.1:293307-299113 GCF_001515605.1 Sinocyclocheilus anshuiensis | reverse complement strand
CACACAGACACACAGACACACAGACAGACAGACACAGACACACAGACACAGAGACACACAGACACAGACACACAGATGCGCGCACAGGCACAGAGACACACACAGACACACAGACACAGATGCGCGCACAGGCACAGACATACAGACACAGGCACACACACACAGACACAGAGACACAGACAGACACAGACACAGACACACACACACACACAGACACAGAGACACACACACACACACAGACACAGAGACACACACACACACACAGACACAGAGACACACACACACACACAGACACAGAGACACACACACACACACAGACACAGAGACACACACACACACACAGACACAGAGACACACACACACACACAGACACAGAGACACACACACACACACAGACACAGAGACACACACACACACACAGACACAGAGACACACACACACACACAGACACAGAGACACACACACACACACAGACACAGAGACACACACACACACACAGACACAGAGACACACACACACACACAGACACAGAGACACACACACACACACAGACACAGAGACACACACACACACACAGACACAGAGACACACACACACACACAGACACAGAGACACACACACACACACAGACACAGAGACAGAGACACAGACACACAGAGACACACACAGAGACACACACAGACACACACACACTCTCAGACCGAGCTGAAGACCCACAGATCAACACTCACATCATACAGGTGTGTTTCTTACCTTCGGCAGGTTCAGAAACAGGTGTTTAGACGAGCGGATCACCGGCGTCTCCTTGCACACCTTACACTGCGGATTCTACAGGAGAGACAGAACGATAATCAAATAAACGCCACATAGTAAACACTACTGAAATTAATACTTCTATTCATCAAGGACACATTAAATTGATCAAAAGTGACAGTACAGACGTTTATAATGTTCCAAAAGATTTCCATTTCAAATAAACGCTGTTCTTTTGAACTTTCTATTCATCTGTGAATCCTGAAAAATAAAATGTATCACAGTTTCCACAAAAATATTAATGTTTTCAACATTGATAATAATCATGAATGTTTCTTGAGCAGCAAATCAGCATATTAGAATGATTTCTGAAGATCATGTGACACTGAAGACTGGAGTAATGATGCTGAAAATACAGCTGCGCATCACAGAAATAAATTACAGTTTATCAGATATTCACATAGAAAACAGCTGTTTGAAATCGTTATATTATTTCATAATTTTTAATGTATTTTTGATCAAATAAATGCAGCCTTGGTGAGCAGAAGAGACTAATTTAGAAACCTTTTGTAGCTTAATTTATTCAGCACAGTATGCACTACTCTAGAAAGCATAAAAATATGCAGCACATAAAAATACTGGGTAATAGTTCATTTTAATGAGACCCATTTTAGATTTTTAATTCATTTCTCTCAATTTGGATCTCTCAATTTGCCTCGAATTTGGTCAAAAGGAGGTGTCTTATAAGGTGGTATAAAGTTGTACGTCACAGTATATTACAGTACAAAACAGTTATTTAGAATTGTAATATTAATATTTTTCAGGTATTTTTGATCAAATAAGCCTTGACGAGCAGAATAATTTTTTTCAGATTTTTTTTTTTTTTTATATAAAATATATAAAAAAATATATATAAAAAATATTCCATACATTTAAAAATGTAATAAGAAGTGTAGTTCACATTGTAATTATCTGTAAACCATTATGAATAATAATAATGTTTAATAATGTCAAGTAAAGTCAGCTTTATTTATATAGCGCTTTATACAACATCTAATGTTTGATAATGAAACCCTAGTGAGTCTATGGAAATAATTACACACAAAAAACATTGTATTTTGCTAGAAAACTCATAAATAAATTACAAAATTAAACACGTCATTGTATCTCCAGATCAGATATTTGTCAGCAGGATAAAGCTGTTTTTAATTAAGAATTTTATTCTTAAGTGAAATGTCTGGATAAATAACTGTTAAATAAACAAAATAATGTATGTGGGTCAAAGACGAAAAAGGGTTTAAGCATAAAAACAATAAGTGTAATACTGCTTTCAAATATTGTTGTTTTTCCCCAAAAAAAAAAAAAAAAATTCTGTTTAATTTAATTGCAATTTTGTTTTTGTTTTTCCGAGCAAAAAATAAATATCATACATTTTCCCCTGATTTACAGAAGAGACCCACTAAAATGTCTTACAGTGTAACAATCTTCTCAGGCATATTTAAACAAAAATAAATTGATGACGTATTAAAAGACTAATTACTTTCACCCCAAATACTAATTAGCTGTCATTTTACATTTTTAAAATGTGCCACTATCCTAGGTTTTGCCCATTTGTCAGTAAGAATTCTTTACTCATTTAAAACACAATTAAATTTAATATGCTTCTTTATTCTTTTATATATTTTAATATGTACTCGTCATATTTCGTACACGTAAGCGTGTTGTATTGAATATTGACAATGCATCAACCAAATTTTGACATTTTATTCCAAAAACTTATTTGAAACCTTAAAAGTAAGTAGACACTTTACTTACATTTAATATGCTTTCTATGGACATAACATCACTTTTGTAAATTTCTTTTGATGCGGATGTCTTAACGTCTTAGACTCACGTATACACGTCAGATGACCGTTTCTTTTGTTTTTTCAGCATCTCACGTCATGAGCACCGCTTGCTAAAAGTAATTCCATACTTCTATATCAAACGCATCTCAAGACGTCTGTGTTCAGTGAGCGGCTCGAACCGTACCCTGAGCTCCACAGCGTTGATCAGACGGCCACATTTGTCACACTGGTCCCCGCGGGCTTCTGGGTAACGGCAGTGAGGGCACTCGCCCTCCACGAAGCGATCAGCCAAAAAGCGCTGACAGCTTTCACAGCGCAGTTGCTCGACCGTGTCCTCCAGCAGAAAACCCCGCTCATGCAGACGCCAGAAGATGTCCTGAGCGATCCTGAGGACCACAGACAATCATTCACTGTTTTCGTTTCGACAACTTTTGTTCTGCTAATATGGTGCCAGAGCTCAGTTGTGAGAGTTAAAATATATTTTAACATCCAAAATCTTTAATTCAGTACTCCATCACAAATGTGACCCTGGAGCACAAAACCAGTCATAAGGGTCAATTTTTTTAAATTGAGATGTATACGTCACCTGAAAGCTGAATAAATAAGCTTTCCATTGATGTATGGTTTGTTAGGATAGGACAATATTTGGCTGAGAAACAACTATTTGAAAATCTGGAATCTGAGGGTGCAAAAAAATCTAAATATTGAGAAAATCATCTTTAAAGTTGTTCAAATGAAGTTCTTAGCAATGCATATTACTAATCAAAAATTAAGTTTTGATATATTTACAGTAGGAAATTTACAAAATATCTTCATGGAACATGATCTTAACTTAATATCCTAATGATTTTTGGCATAAAAGAAAAATCTATAATTTTGACCCATACAATGTATTGTTGGCTATTGCTGCAAATATACCCCAGCGACTTCAGACTGCTTTTGTGCTCCAGGGTCACAAATTGGCTTTCAGTGAATCCTTTTATATAATAAAATAAAATATAAAACAACAACAATCAATTCATGCATATGACATTTGTAAAAAAAAAAAAAATAATAATAATAAAATAAAATTAAAATAATGTAAAATGTTTCTGCTGTGATGACAATGATATATTGACATATTAAATTAAACTAAATTAAATGTATTCAAACTTTAAAAAACAGTGCAAAATAACCAAAATAACAAAAGAAAGAAAATAAATAAAGGGGGAGAAAAAAAAGTGTACCAATTTGAGTGTACCAAAGTGCTGTTCAATTTAATGATAAAATAGCATATAATAGAAACAAAATAAAAATACATTAAAAACTATACATATTAAATTAAATTAAATTTCAAATTTATTTATAAAGCAATTTAAAAAACCGTGTACTAAAGTGCTGTACAAATTTAAGATGATAAAATAACATAAAAGAAAAAAAAGAGAAAAAAAACAGAATAGACTAAATTTAATTAAAAATGTATTTATAAACATTTTAAAAACCAGTGTATCAAAGTGCTGTACAATTTTAAGATGATAAAATAATATATAAAAGGAATTAAAGAAAGTTAAATAAAAAAAAAAAAACAGAAAATTTATGTATTTTCAAAAACATTTAAATACATAAACTAAAAGTAGAAAAAAGTTTTTTATACGTCTATATAGCATTTATTAATATTTATTTCATTTATAGTTTTTTTAGTACATCAAGTTAAACTAGATTAATACGAGAAATGAAATAAAAAAAAGAAATAAACGTTTTTTTTTTAAAGTAAACCTGTGTGTGAATGAGAACTTAGTTTAGTACTCGCATGCTGTGTGGTGGCCGCTTTCAGTCCGTGTGCTTCGGGTGTGTGCTCTCAGAAAACCTTATATCATAAGTTTAAACTCATATGGTTTTTTTTAGCAGGTACGAGCTGTAATGGCGTAGCTCTATTCTAGAAAAGGGGGCGGGGAGCAGCAGCTCATTTGCATTTAAAGACACAGGCACGAAAAACAGCATGTTTCTGCTTCCACTCAAAATAGGCATTTTCAAAATTATATAATAAATGATCTGTGGAGTATTTTGAGCTGAAACTTCACAGACACATTCTGTGGACACCAGAGACTTATATAACATATTGTAGAAAGGGGCATAATATGTCTCCTTTAACATTAATTTCAAGTACCAAATTTTAGTTTTTATGGTTTTAATCTTAGTTTCATAACACAAATAAACACTAAAAATGCATCTGTTTTAAAACTGTCCAGTGCTTACTCAGTCTGCTGTTTAGTGGTGGTGCGACCGAAGAAATCAAAGTCGATCTGGAACCACTTGTAGATGTCGGCGTGGATGGCGTGATATTTGTCGCAGATCTCCTGTGGCGTCAGACCCTCCTCACGAGCCTTGTTCTCCGTCGCCGTCCCGTACTCATCCGTACCGCAGATGTACAGCAGATTCCAGCCGCGCAAACGGCCGTATCTGCAGAGAAAGACAAAGGAGCACTTATATGTGACAGCCGATATTAACCCTCAGTATGCATTCTGTACGCTATTCTCGGAGAATCGTTGTTTTATTAAAGGGATAGTTCACCCAAAAATGAAAATGTGATGTTAATATTTATTTCATTTATAGTTTTTTTAGTACATCAAGTTAAACTAGATTAATACGAGAAATGAAATAAAAAAAAGAAATAAACGTTTTTCTTTTCTTTTTTTTTTTCCAGTTAAAGGTGACATCTCATGAAAATCTGACTTTTCCAGGTTTGAAGTGATAAATACTAGTCCCCGGTGCATCTACCAACCAATGAAACGTGAAAAAGTTTAACCCAGTAACTTTGTTTTGGCAAGCCTTTTTCTGCAAGCCTCTGATTTCGCTCCCCTTGTGACGCTGGGGATCTCATTATAATATTACTGCCCCTTAATCTGTAAGTTTACACCCATGACGCCGTCATTTTTATTCACAAGCGACAACGGTGTAGCAGCTCTAATGCCATGACGAAAGTTTGAGCAGAACACACTAACTGTTCTGTGTTTGGCTGCAGAGACGAGCACAGAACACTATTTAGAGTCCCAGCCTTAGAGACGAGAGAAGTGGATTTATTGATTTATTTACTGTATATTGCTGCTACAAAACAGATCTAATAAACATGTGATTTATTTCCCAGCTGTTCACCTTCACAGACATAACCCACTGTTTTTGTAACTCGTGTGTGTTTTTAACATAAACTTGTGTGTGAATTAGGGCTG
>NW_015558674.1:284824-293297 GCF_001515605.1 Sinocyclocheilus anshuiensis | reverse complement strand
AATGATCGGTCTGTGCAAGAAACTGAACAGTATTTATATCGTTTTTTACCTCTGATTCACCGCAATGTCACTTTATCTACAATCTCATTAGGAGTGTCAATGGTCCATTTGAGAGATAGGTGGCGGTAATGCACTTATAAGTCTGCGATCTGCCGTAAAGCAAGAAGAAGACTCTGATTCATTGTGGTGCATCAGAGGTAAAAAACTATCTAAATATTGTTCAGTTTCTTGCACAGACCGATCGTTTCGTGTCTTTACACATCAATGTATCGTCACGAGCCGCAGGGTTTAATTTGGTTTTGTTTGTGTATGTTTTTTTTTACTCTCAAAGCCGTGATTCCCATTCACTTCCATTATATGACTGACAGACCGCAACGGTTTGAGTTAAAAATCTTCGTTTGTGTTCTACTGAAGAAACAAAGTCACCTACATCTTAGATGCCCTGGGGGTAAGCAGATAAACATCAAGTTTTCATTTTTGGGTGAACTATCCCTTTAAACAGTCATAACTTAATTTTTCCAACTGAAACCATATTGTATCTGATCAGCAACTTTATAAGTGAAAACATTATGAGTTTTGAACGTTAGCATGTTATTACTGCATTTACCCCTTTTTATTAATTAAACAGAAATTGAGAAATTCTTTGAAATTTCAAATTACACATGAACCACACACACGATGCAAAATCTATATTTTTTTCAAAAACAATGAGATTTTTTTTTAATATATCATTGTATGAAGTTTATTAAAACAATCTGAGAATTATCATTAAATTAAGAGGAATTTAAATTCTATGAATTCTAATGGGGTATTGGAATGAATAGAATTTAATTAAATTCCTTTGAATTTATAACTCGTGATTGCTCAAAAACAGTCCAAATTTATGAAACCTACATATTTATTTCTAACAAAACATCAAAACAACATTAATATTACTTTAAAACAAAATAAATTTGTTTTACTTGCATTAACGCTCACTTTCAGATTAAAAAAGTTATAAAATTTTCATGCCGCAATGGTTTGTCGATAGGCGACATATTCGTGTTCATCAAAAAAATTCAGTCCAAAAAGTGTGAAATATGGAAAAAAGGCTAAATATATTTTACAAAGGTAATATAACACTCATATAACTTCATAGATAATTGCACAAAAAGTATTTTTGACACTTAATGGTGCTCCTTACACACACAGGTCAAAAATGACCAGAACTTTTTAAATGGTCATATCTCTTAAAAAATACTTGTAAAAAATCTGAAAAATAAATAAATAAATAAAGTGTATTTTAAAACGTGAGGGTTTTAAAGCATTTGCAAAGTTCCCTTATTAAAAACTATGCAGTTTTTAGAAATGTTTATGTATCTCTTCCGGGTCAAAATGGACCCGAATGCGTTATGAGGGTTAAATAAGTGACTGATGAATCCGAAAGCGGCGTTACCTGGCGAACACGTCAGCGCTGAGCACACAGCCGATGATGTTTCCCAGGTGTGGCACGTTGTTGACGTACGGCAGAGCGCTGGTGAGCAGCATGTTTCTCTTTCCTTCCTGAGGGAGACTGAGAAACACACAATAACGTCACTGAGCGAACACCGGCTGACAGGGTTTACATGTGCAGTGATGAGGGTATAATCGTACACTGGGTGTTTCCTCTCTGTGACTGCAGGAGAACCTTTGAGTCCTTCAGACCAGATCTGAGCAGCTTCTTCAATCTCCTCCACTGTGATTACATGTTCGGCGACTTCAGCCTGACAAACCACACGTCACACAGTTAAACAGCGTATGTGACAATCATCAGAGTGAATCACGAACATCTCACAAACATCGAACATCTTACGAACATCTTACGAACATCTCACGAACGTCTCGCGTATGTCTCGAAAATCTTACAAACATTTCATGAACATCACTCGAACGTCTTGAGAACATCATACGAACGTCACAAACATCTCACGTACATCTCACAAACGTCTTGAGAACATCTCATGAACATCTCACAAACATCTCACGAACGTCTCGCGTCACCTACATCTTAGATGCCCTGGGGGTAAGCAGATAAACATCAAGTTTTCATTTTTGGGTGAACTATCCCTTTAAACAGTCATAACTTAATTTTTCCAACTGAAACCATATTGTATCTGATCAGCAACTTTATAAGTGAAAACATTATGAGTTTTGAACGTTAGCATGTTATTACTGCATTTACCCCTTTTTATTAATTAAACAGAAATTGAGAAATTCTTTGAAATTTCAAATTACACATGAACCACACACACGATGCAAAATCTATATTTTTTTCAAAAACAATGAGATTTTTTTTTAATATATCATTGTATGAAGTTTATTAAAACAATCTGAGAATTATCATTAAATTAAGAGGAATTTAAATTCTATGAATTCTAATGGGGTATTGGAATGAATAGAATTTAATTAAATTCCTTTGAATTTATAACTCGTGATTGCTCAAAAACAGTCCAAATTTATGAAACCTACATATTTATTTCTAACAAAACATCAAAACAACATTAATATTACTTTAAAACAAAATAAATTTGTTTTACTTGCATTAACGCTCACTTTCAGATTAAAAAAGTTATAAAATTTTCATGCCGCAATGGTTTGTCGATAGGCGACATATTCGTGTTCATCAAAAAAATTCAGTCCAAAAAGTGTGAAATATGGAAAAAAGGCTAAATATATTTTACAAAGGTAATATAACACTCATATAACTTCATAGATAATTGCACAAAAAGTATTTTTGACACTTAATGGTGCTCCTTACACACACAGGTCAAAAATGACCAGAACTTTTTAAATGGTCATATCTCTTAAAAAATACTTGTAAAAAATCTGAAAAATAAATAAATAAATAAAGTGTATTTTAAAACGTGAGGGTTTTAAAGCATTTGCAAAGTTCCCTTATTAAAAACTATGCAGTTTTTAGAAATGTTTTTCCGGGTCATCCGGGTCAAAATGGACCCGAATGCGTTATGAGGGTTAAATAAGTGACTGATGAATCCGATACCTGGCGAACCTGGCGAACACGTCAGCGCTGAGCACACAGCCGATGATGTTTCCCAGGTGTGGCACGTTGTTGACGTACGGCAGAGCGCTGGTGAGCAGCATGTTTCTCTTTCCTTCCTGAGGGAGACTGAGAAACACACAATAACGTCACTGAGCGAACACCGGCTGACAGGGTTTACATGTGCAGTGATGAGGGTATAATCGTACACTGGGTGTTTCCTCTCTGTGACTGCAGGAGAACCTTTGAGTCCTTCAGACCAGATCTGAGCAGCTTCTTCAATCTCCTCCACTGTGATTACATGTTCGGCGACTTCAGCCTGACAAACCACACGTCACACAGTTAAACAGCGTATGTGACAATCATCAGAGTGAATCACGAACATCTCACAAACATCGAACATCTTACGAACATCTTACGAACATCTCACGAACGTCTCGCGTATGTCTCGAAAATCTTACAAACATTTCATGAACATCACTCGAACGTCTTGAGAACATCATACGAACGTCACAAACATCTCACGTACATCTCACAAACGTCTTGAGAACATCTCATGAACATCACACAAACATCTCACGAACGTCTCACGAACGTCTCACAAACGTCTCACAAACGTCTCACAAACGTCTTGAGAACATCTCATGAACATCTCACAAACATCTCACGAACGTCTCGCGAAAATCTTACAAACATTGCATAAACATTTCATGAACATCACTCGAACGTCTTGAGAACATCACACGAACGTCCCAAACATCTCACGTACATCTCACAAACGTCTTGAGAACATCTCATGAACATCACACGAACATCTCACAAACGTCTCAAGAACGTCTCAAGAACATCTCACGAACATCTCACGAACATCTCACGAACATTTCACAAACATCTCACGAACGTCTCGCGAAAATCTTACAAACAATTCACAAACATTTCTTGAACATCACACGAACATCACACGAACATGTCACAAACGTCTTGAGAACATCTCACAAACATCACACGAACATCTCACGAACTTCTCACAAACATCTCAAGAACGTCTCTCAAACATCTCACGAACATCACACGAACGTCACAGGAACGTCTCAAGAACGTCTCTCAAACATCTCACGAACATCTCACGAACATCACACGAACATCTCACGAACGTCTCACAAACGTCTTGAGAACATCTCATGAACATCTCATGAACATCTCACAAACATCTCACGAACGTCTCGCGAAAATCTTACGAACATTTCACAAACATTGCATAAACATTTCATGAACATCACATGAACGTCTTGAGAACATCACACGAACATGTCACAAACATCACACGAACATCTCACAAACGTCTCAAGAACGTCTGACGAACGTCTCACGAACGTCTCACGAACATCTCACGAACATTTCACGAACATCTCGCGAACGTCTCGAGAAAATCTTACAAACAATTCACAAACATTTCTTGAACATCACACGAACGTCTTGAGAACATCACACGAACATGTCACAAACGTCTTGAGAACATTTCACAAACATTACACGAACATCTCACGAACGTCTCACAAACATCTCACGAACGTCTCACAAACATCTCAAGAACGTCTCTCAAACATCTCAAGAACGTCTCTCAAACATCTCACGAACATCACAGGAACGTCTCAAGAACGTCTCTCAAACATCTCACGAACACCTCATGAACGTCACACGAACGTCTCAAGAACGTCTCACAAATGTCTCACGAACATCACACGAACGTCTCACGAACATCACACGAACATCACACGAAAATCTCACGAACGTCACACGAACGTCTCACGAACGTCTCACGAACGTCTCACAAGCATCACACGAACATCTCACAAACATCACACGAACATCTCACAAACATCATAAACATCATCTGTCATGAACAGGTCCAGGTCATATTTCTCATCAAAACAGAATAAATAAGTAAGAAATAACATTTTGCATAGAGAAAATTAAGCCTATTTTAGGATCATGGAGATATCATTTGCATGACAATTAATCAAAATGTATTTATTTTAGGAGGAAATTATGACCAGGATGTGCAAGTCTTGTAAGATTCATTAAATTTGCATTTGACAAAAAAAAAAACCTGAGGGTAAGATTGAGGACGAGGTGCTTAATTATAATAATTATAATTAATCATTATGGGTCTAAACCAAACTAAATAAATTTGTTCATGCAAAATATATCTTGTTTTTCCTTTTGATTTTTGGGGTGGAATATGAGCTGGACATGTTTGCTAAACTAAAACTACAATTATTTTAAAAATTGGTAATTGAAATAAAACTGAAATAAACATTTATAAATAAAAGTTACAAATATTAGAAGAAAAACTTAAACATAAACCAAAATTAGTAAAATATGTTCAAGCTGAAGTGCTAAATTTACCAAAACTTGAAAATAAATTTAAATTAAGATGTAAGACATAAGATACATTTTAAAAAATTAAAAAATAAGGTATATAGACATATTAAGCAAAATATGTGACGCTGGAGCACAAAACCAGTCGCTGGGGTATATTTGTAGCAATAGCCAACAATACATTGCATAGGTCAAAATTATAGATTTTTCTTTTATGCCAAAAATCATTAGGATATTAAGTAAAGATCATGTTCCATGAAGATATTTTGTACATTTCCTACCGTAAATATATCAAAATTTAATTTTGATTAATAATATGCATTGCTAAGAACTTCATTTGGACAAATTTAAAGGCGATTTTCTCAGTATTTAGATTTTTTTGCACCCTCAGATTCCAGATTTTCAAATAGTTGTCTCTCAGCCAAATATTGTCCGATCCTAACAAACCATACATCAATGGAAAGCTTATTTATTTCTTCAAAAAATTGACCCTTATGACTGGTTTTGTGGTCCAGGGTCACAAATAATATGAATAATAATGACAAAATCACAAAACAAAAATTTAAATAAAAACTGAAAATATAAAAATAAAAGCTAATTCAAAAAATGAAGAATAAATACTAGAATAACACTGGTGGGATTGCTGTGCACCTCAGTGGCATTAGTGGGACTGTCCCGGCGCTGTGTTTGTGTGGCCGGGTGTTTCTGGAGGAAAGTCTTCAGGGCTTCAACACCTTTTCCATGCAGCACTCGGTTAGCGGCCGCCTGACACGCAGCGAGATCGCCGACACGCTCGAACCAGCCACGCACCGACCGCAGCTCACCTGCAGAAGGAAAGCTCGTCAGATACGAGTCCTGCAGTCTGAGCAGACAAACAGACTGAGATTGAGCTCTTACCGACGTCAAAACAGGAGTCAGACAGGAGAGGATACAGCGCCGCCCACAGGACGACATCTGCAACTGACACGGCCTCCTGAAACACATCAGCTGATGCTTAAGTGTGGTTACTTCATAAAGGTTATTATGTTTTTCATTTAGGACAGTAAACAATGGAAGCCCATAGTTAAGAGCCCATTATAGCCCATATTAACTGGATCTTACTGTACATTTCTGCCATATTTTTTGTTAATTACTTATCGGATAGATCTCAATGTATAAATATAGAGACAAAAGTCAATTAACTCGAGAATAATCTCGCACATTCAAGTTTTAATTTATACGCTGATGATATGGTGATTTACTCCTCTGCATCAACATTGGATCAGGCTACAATATATTTAATCATCTTCAATCTGATTTTGATGCATTTCAGCATACACTGAGTGATTTAAAACTTGTTTTAAATGCGGAGAAATCTAAACTTATGATGTTTACAAAAAGAAAGTCTGCACTTTCAAACTCATGCTCAATCACGACTCTTCAAGGTTTGGAGATTGAAGTAGTATCCAGTATAAATACTTGGGATTTTTAATTGATGATTCTCTTTCTTTTGGGCCTCATAATGTGCACCTTGTGAGAAAATTTAAGTCGAAACTGGGCCTTTTTTTTTTAGAGTCAAGTATTGTCTTTCTTTTGCAGCAAGATTGGTAGCAGCTACATTTTTATCAGTGTTGGATTATTGTGATATCATATACATGCAGGCACCTAAGCATTGTTTACAGGCGTTGGATTCAGTTTATCATGGAGCATTAAGGTTCATCACAAATTCAAAAGCCCTTACTCATCATTGTTTATTGTACTCTCGGGTTGGATGGCCGGCGTTGTCATCCCGTAGACTTAAGCATTGGTACTTATTTATATATAAAATCCTTTTAGGTTTACTTCCTTCATATTTACAGCAGAATATCTTACAAAAAGGTGTAAAGAATTATGGTCTTCGCTCACAAGACTATTATCTTCTAAGCATCCCTAAAGTTCGTACTAATATGGGCAAATGGGCATTTAGTTATGCTGCTGCATTTGATTGGAATCGACTACAAGATAAGTTATGCTTAAAAGAGTTGGTATCACTAAATAATTTTAAATGTATTTTAAATGATCTAATTGTAGAGTCACCTGATTGTAAATGTTTTGAGTGATTTGTGTATGTTTCTGTGTATGTAAACGAATGTATTTTGTTTTATGTGTAACTAAATGTGCTGCCTATCTTGGCCAGGACCCTCTTGTAAATGAGATTTTAAATCTCCTGGTTAAATAAAGGTAAATAAAAATAAAATATGTACATAGGGTTGGAGAGACCCTGTGACGTGAGGTCACCCCTGCATCTCGTTCAAACAACACACAGGGCAAGCCGAAATGTTCTGACGTGTGGTTACATTTCTAGGGCCGTATGATTTCTGCGAAAACGCGGACGGGATCGTGGAGTCCATTCATAAAAACGTAATTTACTCTATAGCGCGGAACGCCACGGAATTCGTACATTTTGGACGAATAAATCAAAAGTAGGTCTGCCACTTAATTCGAATCGAGATATGAACTAGTGTCTGTGAATATTAAAATGCAAAAATATAATTTAAATATGAATCCTGCATGTTCCGCTTGCCTCTGTATGTATGAATGGCGGAAACGCGGTTTTGTTTACTACACAAATACTGAAGGACGCGTGACGCTCGCGGTGATTTCCGGCCTCTGCATCTCATTATATAACTTAATCTCCAGAGCTGCTGTGAGAGTCACTTCGCGAGATTTTTACCGTTTCATTTGAGAAAACTAGCATCATCATACTGTATACACACACAGAACACCGTTATTGAAAAAAATTATATCGCGATACATATTGATATTGAATTATTGTCCAGCCCTAATGTACATCTTTAAATATTCCATTTTCTATCAAATTTAAATAAAACAATTAAATGATAAAAATAAATATTGCAACCAGATTAATCACTTAATTGTAGAAAAAAAGAATACAATTATTAGCCTATTAAAAAATGTTTTATAGGAATATTCACACAATTTTTCCTTCCATGTATTAATTTCAACAGTAAACCTCAGTTTGTTTGCCAAAAAATAAAAGGGTTTAATTTTCATTTGATTTAAAATAAATGTTTAATGCCTTCATTTGATTTTCAG
>NW_015558674.1:277572-279674 GCF_001515605.1 Sinocyclocheilus anshuiensis | reverse complement strand
ATAAAAACCTTGGATTGTTTTGGTTATTTTCTATGAGTTTGTGGATATGCTCGGCCCTGGCAGCTTTTAGAGCCTTTCTATAGCTGGACATACTGTTTTTCCACGCAATTCTAAAAACTTCCAAGTTAGTTTTTCTCCATTTACGCTCAAGACTATTAATAGTTTATAGACAGAGCCTCCAACTGGCTCTAAGCATTCAGTGCTGCTTGATTCCCAGAATCAGTCCGATTTCAATCAGATCTGGAGTATGCTTCAAGTTAGGGCTGTGCAATTAATCGAAAAACAGCGATTTTGGCGATTTTGGCCTCCAACGATTATGAAAATACAATAATCGAGATAAAACTATTATTGCGCCCCCCTTTTCCAAAAGCCCAATTTCACGTGCAAATCATATAACGTGACTTTTGCAAAATGGGACGTGCTTGATTTATATAAGTATATTTATTCATGTTTTTAAAAGCGTGAAAGAGAACTTGCGCTGCTCCTCAGGAAGATATATGCGCTCAGAGACGGAGCAGAACACGGACTGTAAAGTCATCTTTTAGCTCAAGGTGTGCGCCTAAATGGTCAAATACACGCAAAAATGTGTCAAAATTCGGCGCTTAGTGATTATTCATGTATACCTTCGTCGGTCATGCAGTAAATGAACGTAAAGAGTTGAGAATGAAAATACGCGTGTAACGGTAAGTTGGATCCGTGCGGCTCTTAAAGTGACAGCAGCCTAATATTCCTGCTACGACTGTGTGCTTCATATTAATCAAACAACAAAAGACAAATTCAAAATCACACACTGCTCTTGAGTGAAGGACTTCTGTAGCTTTAATAAGAAACAAAGAAAGTTTAATTCTTACAGTGAAGACTATGCTGTTTTATTTAACATTTGATTATTCATTTCTGTAGTAGGCTGTTTGAGACTTGCATAAAAAACATTAAAGCACAGTTTGTTTCATTTGTATCTTTTTTTCTATTGCATTTGTCCTTTGCTTTTTTATTACGGACAGTTTAATTATTTTCAGTAATTTTGAGGACTTTTTGTTTGTTTGTTTGAAATTCCGCTGGTCTCTACCATGTAGATGTCATAGCAACCTTATTTACAGGAATAATATATTTGATATGTATCACTATCTTTAAATAAATCACTCGTATAAAGTTTTGGTCATATGGCCCCCTCATAATCGTGTTAAATAATCGTGATTACAATATTGACCAAAATAATCGTGATTATGATTTTTGCTATAATCAAGCAGCCCTAACACAGAGAGTAAAGTACCGAAATTCAGGTACCGTACCGATTAAAATGGTACCAAAACTTCTTTCTCATTATTGCGAGATGTAAATTCTCAACTGTGAGTTATAAAGTGCAATTCAATTTCTTACAAATTCGAGCTTATATCTCACAATTGCGAGTTACAAAGTTGCGAGAAAATGTTAAATTAAAAGTTGCAAATTACCTTTTTTATTTTTTATTCAGTGGCGGAAACGGGCTTCCATAGCAAATGGCCAAACGATCTACTAAAACCGGTTTTCGTTAATTAAAGATGAAATAAAACATTAGACGAAAAACTTACATTAAAAAATTCTGTTTAATTAAAACTAATGTTTCGTTGGCCACTAACTAAATTAAAATACGTTTAAAATGACTAAACTTACAAATACTAAAACTGCAATAAAAATAAAGCTAAGCATAAATATTAAAACAAACAAACAAAAAAGCACATTTACTAATTTACTGAATTAATAAAACTTAAACTATAATTAAATTAAAAGTGAAAATATAATTATTATAATTATATATAATTATATTGATTATTATTAACTAATTATTAGCTTTCCTTTTTATATTTTCAGTTAATAAATATATTATTATATATTATCAATAATAGTATTGAAATAATACTACAATAATACTGCTTATGTGGTCAGTGGATTGATGTTCTCAAATCAGCATTTCCATTTCGACTAAAGATGCTTTTTAAAATGCATTAATGTTATGTTAAAATGTTTAATATGTGTTTTTATGTTTACACATGTTCTATTGTGTGTTGTATTAAGCCCTATTGCTAATTGCCCCTTGTGGAGTTAATGAAGTTGTAAACTAAACT
>NW_015558674.1:273217-277328 GCF_001515605.1 Sinocyclocheilus anshuiensis | reverse complement strand
TCTCACACACACACACACACACACACACACACACACACACACACACGACATGACATCAAACATGTGCGCAACCTGTGTAGTCTGATTCAGGAACTAATGACTCTTATGAACGGATTCTTTTAAAGAATCGATCAAACAAATTCACAAACCTGTCAGAGCATTTACTCTCAGCGCTGTATCATCATGATTTCATCAGGCTTGTGTCTCTCTTTTCATGCAAACACTGGTAAGAAGAGCTAATTGCTGCCATCTAGTGACTAAAACCGCTACTGACAATAAAAATGACCTCGGAGGACTTGTTGGAATTTGCTGAATGTTTTTCTTTCTCTTTTGGTTTATTTTGTTAACATAAATTTATCAAAGTTGAACAACAATTACATGTTTAGGGCCCTATGAAATGTTTCATTTTTTCTCACCTTCTGTTTTATTGTTACCAAATTCTGTTTATGCATGTCTAATTATTTGAATGCTTAATTTAATACAATTTATTTTTACAATAGCCTATGAAATTATTTAAAACAGTTGAGTAGAATTTCAGGTTTCTTTGATGAATAGAAAGATCCAAAGATCAGGATTTATCTGAAATAGAAAGCTTTTGTAACATTATACACTATTCCATTCAAAAGCTTGGAGTCAGTATCATTTTTTATTTCTTTTTTGGGGAAAGAAATTATAGAAATTAATACTTTTATTCAGCAAGGATGCTTTAAATTGATCAAAAGTGATGATAAAGACATTTATAAGGTTATAAAAGATTTCCATTTCAGATAAATGCTGTTCTTCTGAACTTCCTATTCATCAAATTCTACTTAATTCTACTTAATAATCAGAAATGTGTTAAACTTTTGACTGGTAGTATATATATATATATATATATATATATATAATTTAGAATATGTAAATCTAAATTTAAAATGCATTTTTTTCTTTATTTGTTCTCTAATACTTTGGCAACTCTATATAGTTTGTTTTAAATTAATACTGTACTATTGTTGTAGTGTTTGTCTAGTTGCCGGTTGATTTAAAGCTAATAAAATTAAAGACTCCCTCGAGATCAAGATTTCATGTCTGTGTGTTTTGCATCATTGCAAAAGAATCCAGTCCAAACCAGATCTGCTGTTTAGGGCGTGACGAGTGTGTTGTTGGAATTTGCTGAATGTTTTTCTTTCTCTTTTGGTTTATTTAAGGCCTTATTTTGTGATGATGATCAGCTGTGAATCGGAGACAGAGATGTGTGTGTTTATGATGAACTGGACTCACTGCAGTAAGAAACGATGAGTTTATCTTGCTCAGACTCTGTTCCAGCCATTTCAGTGGCTCCTTCATCACAGCGGCCGCCTCGACTCGCTTACCCTGCAGCGCCACCATGTGGAGAGACTGCAGCACTGCAGGCTGAACACACGCGCGCACACACACACACACACACACACACACACACGTCTCAGTGCACACAGAACAATACTACAATAACTCTCGAAAAATGTCTCCATATAAAATGTCCATATTTCTTTATTTCTATAAAACTAATATGTGTCCCTGCAGCACAAAAGCAGTCTTAAGTCGCTGGGGGATATTTGTAGCAATAGCCAACAATACATTGTATGGGTCAAAATTATAGATTTTTCTTTTATGCCAAAAATCATTAGGATATTAAGTAAAGATCATGCTCCATGAAGATATTTTGTAAATTTCCTACCATAAATATATCAAAACTTAATTTTTGATTAGTAATATGCATTGCTAAGAACTTCATTTGGACAACTTTAAAGATGATTTTCTCAATATTTAGATTTTTCTGCACCCTCAGATTCCAGATTTTCAGTATATAGTTGTATCTCAGCCAAATATAGTCCGATCCTAACAAACCATACATCAATGGAAAGCTTATTTATTCAGCTTTCAGATGATGCATACATCTCAATTTTGAAAAATGTACCCTTATTGACTGGTTTTGTGCTCCAGGGTCACATGTATGTAATGCGATGCATATTTGTCAGTCAAAAATCAATTAAACAGGTCGGATTTCTGTAATAGTGCTAATAAACTAAATGTGTTTTTAACACATTTACCGGATTTATATATTTATCATCAAATCCAATTTGTTTTAATCTCATATCTTTTAATTTGAATATTGTTTCTTCCACATATAGCCGCATTTTAACAATCTTCATACTTTTTAATTAAATGAATTATGCTGATTCTAAGCTATATGAATACATGCATTTTGAGAAAAAATATTATTTAAATAATCATATTTAAATATAAATACATTTAAAATTATATATATATATATTAATATGGATATTTAAATATCAACATATTTTTTAAATGTATAATTATAGGAATTTTATATTAAATATATTTCATATGAATATTTAAACTTGTACATTTATCGATTTGAATATTGCTTGATCCACAGCTACTCATATTTTAACATTTCATCATTAATTTAAGTTTTCACAATAGTCGATTCCAAGAATGTATTTTGAAAATATGATTTAAATGAAATCAAACAGATGCAAACAGTTAATAATAAACTATTCCATGATTTTCTGAGTGCATAAATCTGACCCGCTTCATCGATGTATGACTGACAAATATCCATCACATTAACTTTATCAGTTAGTTTTTATTTTGTTGTTTAAACTGTTAAATCAAAATGCATGGAAATTTTACATGCAATTCAAATGCATAAATCTTATGCATAAAATGTATACCCTTTCTGAGTGAAGTAAGACATGCTGGTCGCATCGTGGTCCAGGAACAGCCTTCCTAACTAACCTAATTAACCTAACTAACCTAAACCTGAAGCGATGGAAGGTTTTGATGCAGACTTACAGGATGCCCAAAAGAGAAACTAATCCAGAACATGTTTGTTAAAGTGAATCCAAGCCAACGAGAGGCATTTAAACTATTTTATCTGATGCATTTACTGTAAAAATGTTTTTTTTACGTGCTTTCTTCTCAAACACATTGTGCTGTATATGTAATCTGTTGCGATTGGTCTCATATTCATCATTAATTTTTGCGATAGTCACCTGTAAACTCGTTGCTTCCCATTCCAGCCACTCGTTAGTCGCGTCAGTCGCCTTCTGGCCGCTGATGTCGAACAGATATCTGTGGAGACATGCAAATAAACCATTATGTCTTTGTGAAATTTGTTTGAAATATTAAATTCGATATGCATGCAGTCAAAGCCTATTGCCATCATAATAACACTTTTTTTTTTTTAAATAATGCACTACATTAAATATCAAAAATATAAGTAGTAAGACAAGTACCCGGGGTGGTTGCTTGGGTACTTGGGGTGGTTGCTAAGGTGTTGCTACGTGGTACCCTAGCAACCACATAGCAACCCCTTAGCAACCAACCCAGGTATCTGGTTATGTTTGTCAGTATGAGACTGTGACGGATGTGTAATGGTTTGTACATTAAAATGACTTTTTTTACTGTATATAATTTATATAATCATTTCAATCCACTGCAAATGTGCAAACAGAGCAAAGTGACAATAAACTGGGTTGATCGACGATCTTTAGTCTATAAAATCTTCTGATAATCAACCTGTTTATCTGCATTACCTCCAAACAGGACTAACCGGCTCTGCTATTTAGGGAGCAACTGTTTTGTTTTATTTATGCTTTCATTGTTAATTTTTTTACTTTCTCTTTTGGTCTTTAACCGCAGGTGTGTGTTATTTTTCCTCAGGGGATGCATTTACATTTTATTTAGAGCCATAGTTTCATTTTGCTGGTAATTACGAGCTGCGAATTACCTTTTTTGCACTACTCGTGACCCGACATCACTTCACAAAACGCTATGATTTCGTGAAATAAACAACTGATTGATTAAAAGAGTGTTTTTGCAGGAATATCACGACGTTGGACTAGTAATGTTGGGTGAACCGTAAAACTGTGTCACCCTACTGAACATATTTATTTATTTAAAAAATTCATTTTTAATATAGATGGTACAATGTAATCTATTGTGTTGAATATTGAAAAATTTTACAGACCGACCAAACAGTCATTACGCTTTTTAATTGAGTAAATTAATTACATTTTTAAATTGCATGCGCATATATATATATATATATATATATATATATATA
>NW_015558674.1:272611-272778 GCF_001515605.1 Sinocyclocheilus anshuiensis | reverse complement strand
ATATTGTATGCGCATATATATATATATATATATATATATATATATATATATATAGCCATTATCATTTATATTTTAATTTATACTTTTATATACATATGCACATGCATACATATAAGTATATATATATACACACACACACATTATATAAAATATAATTTGTTCTCTCA
>NW_015558674.1:263672-271473 GCF_001515605.1 Sinocyclocheilus anshuiensis | reverse complement strand
TGGACATCAAATCAAGGGTGTGCAATCATGACAGAAATGATTAAAGAAATGAAAGACGTTCTAGTGGCAAAATCATATTTTGTTGTGTAAGATTATGAACAAATGCACTTGTGTTTGAGTGATTGATCGTTTTATCTGGATTGTATTTCCCAAAAGCAGCATATGCTTATTTTTTAAGCTAAAAGTACGAGGGACCACTTTCTCTGGAGGACAAAAACACAATCTATCTGTGAGAGGTTCAAGCTGAACAAACACACCCATACAATGTACCACAGTAATAACATGGTACCTCGATACACACTACAGTACTGTGGTATGGTATATAGCACTGTGATATTATATACCATGGTACTTTTTGTTTACTATGACTGAGACTACTCGGGTAAAGTCTCTCACCCTCGTGGCTGACCGCTTCTATCTCACACTTCACTCCGGTGAGCTCCAGCGCCGCCAGCACTTTAACACACTGCGGGTTCCCCTCGGCGATATACAGCTTCATCTGACCCTCTGTGACTTTAGGACGCTCCTGAATGAATCTACTTTCGGACTCGACGCTGGAAACGAGTACAGTGAGCTCAACCGGTCTGTGAATCGAGTATTTACGCTGATGCAACCTGCGCGTCAAACCACGTGACCGCTTCAGAGGAAATTGTAGTTTTTAATTCTCGTTCGTGCTTCGGAACTGCCCTGAACTCGTGCTGGCGGAAGACTACATTACCCATAATGCCACAGCGCAGGCGTGAAACTTCCGTCACGGCAGCGTTAAGTTTATTGGTTAAAGAGCTGACGCCTCAATGTAATTGGTCAATGCCGTTATCAAATCAATGCGCACGATTATTTAGGGTTTAATTTTAAACCTCATCATTTTGAGAATTTCCATTTCTCTTCTCAGAGGGATAGGAATTTGTTAAAGTTTTCTAATATCCATTTATATTTAAATTTATATTTTTAAATATTTTTATATTTATAATATAATTTAGACTGGTTCAAAAATCTAATATGGCTAGTAAAAAATGCTTCTCTTTTTCTCGTTATTGTCTAATTTAATACGCAGTTGTTCTTAACACTTTGTTTTATTACCAGTATAACGAACTGAATTTATATTTGGTCTTTTGTACATATAGTCTCTAAATGAGAGGGACTAAAGGTCATTTACTAGTTTATGTAAATTGTTTTAAAAAATGTTATGCAAATTGTTAAACAGTAGTTTATTTGGAATAAACAATAATATTTATAGGTTTTAGTAAACATTTATAAGTCTTCCTTTTTAGTGCAGCATTTCAAGGTTTTTACACCAGTAATAATGTGGCAAATACAGATGAAAATGTTTGTGCTTTTATTTATATTTATATTATATTTATGTTTTTAAACTCCTCCAAAAATCTGAGATGACTAGTAAAAATGCACTGTTTTGCATTATTGTCTTATTTGATACACAATTGTTCATTACAATGATCCAAGAAAATCTGACCTACAAATATTTATTTTGTGTTTTGGTTTTATACAATTACATTTATTTATTTATTTAAAAATCCTAAAACTTTCTTTTTATTTCCTAGGTTAGAAAAAAAAAAATCTGACGTACAAATATTTTTTTGTCTTTTAGTTTTACACCATAACATTTATTTATTTATTTATTTAAAAATCCTAAAATTATCTTTTTATTTCCTAGGTTAGAAAAAAATAATCTGACATAACAATATTCCTTTGGTCTTTTGGTTTTATACCATAACATGTATGTATGTATAATTTTATTTATTTATTTATTTTTTATTATTTATTTAAAAATCCTAAAACTTTATTTTTATTTCCTAAGTTGGAAAAAATAAATAAATCTGACCTACAAATATTTTTTTGTATTTTGGTTTTATACCATAACATTTATTTATTTATTTATTTTAAAATTCTAAAACTTTCTTTTTATTTCCTAGGTTAGAAAAAAAAAATCCGACCTTCAAATATTTTTTTGTCTTTTAGTTTTACACCATAACATTTATTTATTTATTTATTTGTTTATTTATATTTAAAAATCCTAAAATTGTCTTTTATTTCCTAGGTTAGAAAAAAATTTAATTCAATAAATCTGACGTAACAATATTTCTTTGGTCTTTTGGTTTTATACCATAACATTTATGTATGTATGTATGTATAATTGTATTTATTTATTTATTTTTATTATTTATTTAAAAATTCTAAAATTTTCTTTTTATTTCCTAAGTTGGAAAAAATAAATAAATCTGACCTACAAATATTTTTTTGTCTTTTGGTTTCATACCATAACATTTATTTATTTATTTTAAAATCCTAAAACTTTCTTTTTATTTCCTAGGTTAGAAGATAAATAAATAAATAAATAAATTCAATGTGCTTTTCAGTGTGCTTTAATACTTTCGAATCGCCATTTATTATTTATACTAGCATTAACTAATTGTTTTTCTATTTTTTGACCATAATGTATACAAATTATTAGATTTTTTTTTTTTACAATATTTATTTAAAAATTGTTTATTTATCATTTTATTTCATCAGAAAAAAAATCTGACAGTTTTCCGGCTTAATTAGCGATGTTGCCATGGCATCACACAATACAATAGCGCAGGAAACAAATGAGTAACTAAACAAGATGCAGCAGCACTGGCTCATGAAGCCTCCCTCTGGTTGGCTGTTCTCTGTCACGTGACAGCGCGCATACAGCCCCGCCCCTCCGGCCGCTCGGCAGAGTTTGAGCTCGAGCGCCGTCCGCTTCACCGACACCTGCATACCGCGCGCGGATGCACCTGCAGCTACCGGTAAGCCACGAGCAGAGCATCACAGCTCAGAAACAAACACATGTACGACTATCAACTATTTCACACTCGAAATATTAATTATTTGCACAACATTAAATGTGTATAAACAAATAAATAAAAACATCCATGCATTTGCATGTCCTATATAGAGATAAAAACACTTACTATTAATTACTTCATCATTCCTACTTAATCATACATATTTTGCATTGTCTAGTTAGAAAATAAATATTATTATAAAGTGTGCATATTAAGTAGAAATCTGTACATGAGGTGTTTATGTTCAGTTTATGTGCAATATTTACATGTTTTAGTAAACATTTATTTAGTGCAGCATTTTTTTAAAGTGGGAAATACAGATGAACAATGTGTTACATAATTATTTTGATGCTTTGCAATATTTTTAACTCAATATTCAGATGCAAGGTCGACTGTATGTGGTTGAATTATTCTTGAATTATTGCATTTGGTAACATGAGATGATTTCTTAGGCTTGTTCTAAGTGAGGCTCTCGCTGTGCTGTCACTTCGGATCTGAGAGGAACCACCGAGCCGTGAGAGACGCTCTGGGTTGCATGAGACTCAGAGTGAAATACAGTATATGAGACGTGAGCTTGATGGCATTTCATTGCTTTGAGACTGAAATTTCTAAATAGAAATAATAGGACACGAATGAGTCGCTTTATGCATCATACAGTGAGAGTTTAGAGCTTTAAAATGAACACAGAGAGCAGCTCAGTTGAGTTCAAACTGAGATCTTTGACTTTTAATGGCCAACTTTGGTATTGTCTGTCAAATCTGAGCACATTGAGATGTTGAGAGCTCTTGCGAGAAGCCGGAAACGGAGAGAAAGTAAAGACTTGTAGAGATATTTCTGATTTATGAGGGTTTTTCCAGGTTGGCTGGAGTCTGATCTGGTACCAGGAGCAGCATTGTGTTCATTTATATACAAGAAGTGCCACGTTTAATGTAAAATTGCGTAACGATCTCTTGGAGGACAAAGCAAATGCGCTTTGCTGTAAAGCCACGCCGTCAGAAATCTGGTGCATAAACGTTCTCTTTCTGAAAATTATGATTATTTTTTGCAGCGGCTGTTAGTTTCAGATTGACTGTGGCTTTATCATGCTGCTGTTTTCTGTCCATCCGGTTCGTTTCAAGACACGAAACGTGTGCTAAAGCACATGCATGATCAGACACAGTTCTGTTATATTCATGAACATTCTGTGTATTTCTAACGTGAGCTTTCATTCAGTCGCAGACTCATAACCTGTGATTTTAGGTGCATCTCACAGACTGAACTTTCACTGTGCTCCAGAACTATTTCTTCAAGCTAAATCACATATCAATTGCTGCCTCAGTTCTGCAGTTCCTATATAAACAGGAAGAGGAAATATACCGTAAAACATTTCAACCTACTACACTTGAGACTTCAGTTTAGTTGCTGCCCTACTTTTATAAAGTGCTGCACTTTCTTTTCCACTTTAAACTCTAAATGCTCATGCAATCATGACAGAAATGATTAAAGAAATGAAAGACGTTCTAGTGGCAAAATCGTATTTTGTTGTGTAAGATTATGAACAAATGCACTTGTGTTTGAGTGATTGATCGTTTTATCTGGATTGTGTTTCCCAAAAGCAGCATATGCTTATTTTTTAAGCTAAAAGTATCAAGCAAAATAAAAAACTTTAGGGGTGCAATAAAAACGGTATCTAATAATAGACTTTAAGCCTATATGTTTATAAAAATTACTTAAATATCATTATTGAAGTATGGCCTAATCCTGGCTTAGTCTTAACCCTGTCTGTGAAACCAGAAAATACTATTTCAGTCTTTCTGCTTCAAAATTTCACGTTTAATTCAATGTGTTGCTTGCCATTTCTTTGTAATTGTTTGTGAAATTTACTAGCAGTTTCTGAGTAAAAAAATGTTAATGCTATTTTTGGGACTCTTATTTTGAAACGTCTCTGCTTTACTACAACTATCTACAACAAATTATAATATACCCAACATAAAGTACACATTGCCATAAATCATCAGCTGTAAATAATTAGCGATCTGTTAGCATAATGCATGCTATTTATTGATTGCAAACTGCAAGACTGTAGAAACGCACAACAGCGGCACATTTTTATTTTGAAGTGTGCAGCACTGATATTTATATATATTGAAATCATTGCCTTTTGAAGTTTAATAATGTCATTAGGCTATATTGCGATTCCTGTTTTCATCCATAAATATAAGACCTCTTTAAATTATTATTAAGATGTTTGTTATGCCTTTTAAGATATTTATATATTTATGAATGACTTTAAAATTAATTTAAATTTCTATTTTTTTTAAGGACCTGCATGCTCCTAAATGCATTTTACAGTTTTACACACATGTATTTTTAGTGAAAACTCGCACTGTCAAGCCTTAAAAAGCCAGTTTAGATGCTCAAACCCACTTGCACCAATGATCTTATGATGTACTTATACATTTACAGTATGTGCATATATCTTTGATTGTAGTGTTGATTTGGTGTTGGATGTGTCTGTCTCTCGCTGTGGGTCGATCAGAACAGAGATGTGACTGTGACTGTGTGAGCGCCAATGTTCAAAACATCGTAATGGAAAAACCTCACAGCCATGGGGTTCTTCCTGCAGGACACACACACTCTCTCTCTCTCTCTCTCTCTCTCTCTCTCTCTCACACACACACACACACACACACACACACACACACACACAAACAAACACTAAATGAGGACACATCATGGACTTCTGTTGTCTACGACTACAGACTAAACCAAACCCTAAAAGATTTTTGGTAGCACTTTATTAATCATGCCTTTATATAGCATGCATTATAAAAGTAATTTTAATGCATTAATTCTGCTTTGTAATGCACATTAAAATGCATCATGAATAATTGTAAACACAGTTATAATGCATTATAATACATTGTTACACCTTTAGAAAGTATAATGCATTAAAACACGACAAACAAAGCTGCAAATATTATAATGCATTTTAACCTTTCAATTATTTATGAAAATATATAATGCATTACAATGTACATTATGAATACCTTTATAATGCATTATACATAAAGGCTTTAAGTGAAGTGTTACCAGATTTTTACTTAATGTATTTAATTAATATTTAAACTAAATTATTAATATTTTAATATTTTATGTAAGAACAGTTTGTCTGATTGAGCGCATCTCCGGATGTCTCCAGAGGGAGTTTTTGTCAGATTTAACCTGAAGCTGAAACTGAATAAACACAAAAAGCATCTGATAAAGCTTCGAGACGCTCGGAGACATTCGGAGCAGCTTAGGAGCTAAAGCTTTACATCACAGCAATATAATTCATTAGAATAGCTTGATTCATACCTAATGGGCTTGTCACACTTTGTTTGTGTTTTTGTTTCTTATTTCACACATTATTATTTCACACTGTTTATTTTTGTTGCCATTAAAATTAAATGTTAGTACCAGTTATTTTAGTATTATTTATATAATATTATAGTTTTTATTCATATTGCATCCAGATACAGCACCAAACGAGGAGGTAAGCCTTGATTTGTCAAGGAATCCTGTTTGCTTGAAGGTGTTCCTTGAATGAGAAAACTTGTTTGTCCTATAGAAAATGTATTTATTTTTTATTTATTTATTTTTTTCAGTTTTAGTGTGTGCATTTCAGTCAGTAATTTTAATACTTTAATACTTATTTATAATTTCCCTTTAAGGTTTTTCATCTAATATTTATATTTTGTTTTAGCTTAACATTTTAACAAAAAAACGTTTTTTAATAGTTTTAGTTTTGTTTGACGCTAACAACACAGGAACAGGACTTTATAACCCAGGCATTAATACATATTATACATTCAGTATTATACATGTAAAACCTAAGGTTAACCAGTGGCTTTAACTCAGGGTTAAATGTGACTCATTAAATACTGTTGCATGAGCTGCACTGTAGAGTAAAGTGAGAAAGGCGTATGCTTTTTATGATGCAAATACTGTCATTTTTCCACTAACAGTATTTGCACAGTCGATGTGATGTATTTGCATGTTATCACTCTGCGTTCTCCATGATGCCTCTGTCTCTCTGAGCTGTTGGATGTGATAGTTATCTCTTGTATGTGATAGTCTGATCTCTATAAAGAGCTGCGTCAGAGTACATGTACACTAATGTTTTTTTAAAAAGAAGTCTCTTCTGCTCAGCAAGGCTGCATTTGTTTGATCAAAAATAAATAGAAATTGTGAAATATTATTAGAATTTCAAATAGATGTTTTCTATGTGAATATCTGTTAAAGTGTAATTTATTTCTGTATTTTCAGCATCATTACTCCAGTCTTCAGTGTCACATGATCTTCAGAAATCATTCTAATATGCTGATTTGCTGCTCAAGAAACATTTCTGATTATTATCACTGTTGAAAACATTAATATTTTTGTGGAAACCGTGATACATGTTATTTTTCAGGATTCACAGATGAATAGAAAGTTCAAAAGAACAGCATTTATTTGAAATAGAAATATTTGTAACATTATAAATGTCTTTACTGTCATTTTTGATCAATTTAATGCGTCCTTGATGAATAAAAGTATTAATTTCTCACACATAATAACTGTAGAAGTTCAATTTCAATTAGAACTTTAATTTAACGAGTTTAATGGCTGTTCCCTGAAATTGCGTAATTTAAAGTTTGTGAATTCTGCAGGTCTCTAGTTTGTGGGTCACGACCAAATGTGACGTGTTTGTTTAGCAGCTCAGATGTTTAACCATAAGTTTACCGCCATCAGATGCGTTGATATTATTAGACATGGTTGCTGACGCAGTGTGTGTGGTTGTGTATTTGTGGTTGAACGGGAATACATAGAGGTACATGGCACACTACAGCAGCCACAACCTTATACCTCAGTCCATATTACCTGATCAACTCGACAATATAGAGAGAAAGCACACACACACACACACACACACACACACACACACACACACACACACACATACAGATAACAGT
>NW_015558674.1:254382-254523 GCF_001515605.1 Sinocyclocheilus anshuiensis | reverse complement strand
AAATTGTGAAATATTATTAGAATTTAAATTCTATGTGAACTATGTGAATATCTGTTAAAGTGTAATTTATTTCTGTATTTTCAGCATCATTACTCCAGTCACATGATCTACATGATCTTCAGAAATCAGTATAATATGCAG
>NW_015558674.1:252812-253987 GCF_001515605.1 Sinocyclocheilus anshuiensis | reverse complement strand
AAAACACACACACACACACACACACACACACACACACACACACACACACACACACACACACATACAGATAACAGTGCAGCTGATCAGTTCGCATCACTGATTCATCCATTGATTTGTGCTCACTGTGTGTTTGTGGACACCAGGACTCATCTACACAACACAAGTCACATGTAGTGTGTACTGCACAAAGTACACACTTCAGAGTGGACAACACACAATGCAGTCGTACACTATGTGCCTGTAAACGAGGTTAATCAATTAATTCACCAGTCAAACGGATGATAACGAGACACTGTACAGTGACTGAACGACACAATGTTCCCTTATGTGTGTGTGTGTGTGTGTGTGTGTAGCGTAAATGTCTCGCTGATTTGAGATCATCGTAGACACCAAAGCAAAGCCTCTAATTATGAAGACAGTGAAAGCGAGTGTACGAATGTCCCAATCTTTGCATCACATCAAGCAATATCATCTTCCACGACTGACCAATTGGCTGCGCCGAAAGATTTCAGGCGGAACTCTATTGGTGGATTCTGACACACAGAGCAACACGGCAACAGGGCAGAAAGAGTGAAGGGCAAAACACGCTCACACACACACACTCACGGCACCCATGTCACACACATAAACTTTTCTGAGTGTTAAAGCAATGTTCTCTTTCCTTTAAATCAACTTAAAGGTTTAGACAGAAATGAAGATTCTGTCATCATTTATTTGCCCTCATGTTATTACAAAACTGGATTTTCTTCTGAGAAACACAAAAGGAGATGTTTAGCAGAATGTTCACGCTGCATGTTTGAATACATATGACTTTTGTGCTGTTGAAACTTTGTAGAAAACCCCTAGCAACCACCCTGACAACCACATAGAACACTTTAGAAACGTCATAGAAATGCCCTAGCGACCACCCAGAACACCCTAGCATCTGTATAGCAGGTCCCGGCAACCGCACACAACACCACTCACACTTTCTTCCACAAATGTGCAATCTAGTTTAGCATTATTTTACCGTTAGCATGAAGCGTTCAAACGCTGTGGGAGTGAACACACGCGTGTTGATGTGTGTTGAGATGGAATCATGTCTGGTTTTCAGTCTCTTTCTTCATGTAAAGGTCAGGCGTGAGATCAGTGACCTTCACTCTTGGCACAGACGGAGCTTACAGCAGATTTGAGCC
>NW_015558674.1:252125-252772 GCF_001515605.1 Sinocyclocheilus anshuiensis | reverse complement strand
GTGTGTGTGTGTGTGTGTGTGTGTGTGTGTGTGTGAGTGTGTCTGTGTGTTTGTGTGTCTGTTATTGTCTGTGTGTGTGTGTCTGTGTGTGTGCACAATCCTATAGTGTGACACTATGAAGCGTCTGTGAAGGCCTGACGTTTATGTGTGTGTGTGTGTGTGTGTGTGTTCTTCAGCATATGTGCTAACAGTGAGTCAGGCTGGCATCCATCTGTTGAGTCAATGATGAAGGAAAGTGGTCTCTGAGTGTTTTCTGGTTTAGTTCTCGCTGCTGTGAGTCTGTTGGACTCTGGTGCTGGTGAAGCGCATGTGGTTTCCTGTTTTCTGCACGTCGTGTTTCATCTCCTTATTTCTCGCAGAGACAGTAACATTTGCTCTTACTATCGCACACAACTGTATTACGCTGACATTACAAGAGACGTCCGAGTGCTCGTGTGATAGAATCAGTGCAGAAACACACACACGGAGAGTCTGAGCATGCGCTGAAAATCTGAGATTCAAAACCACATTTACAACTGGAAATAAACCGAGTGTTTATTGGTTTTTATCGTGTGTGTGTGTGTGTGTGTGTATATATATATATACAGTGGGTACGGAAAGTATTCAGACCCCCTTAAATTTTTCACTCTTTGTTATATTGCAGCCAT
>NW_015558674.1:250190-251914 GCF_001515605.1 Sinocyclocheilus anshuiensis | reverse complement strand
GTGAAAAATTTAAGGGGGTCTGAATACTTTCCGTACCCACTGTATATATATACTGTACTGCATATTGTAATGAAAACAATTAACAAGAAATGCATAAAAGCACTAGCTTCACTAGTGGTCTCAGACGTTTGGAGCCCATGTTACATTAAGGGTGATTTAGCATCCTGCTTTATAGTGAGGATTATCAGTACACACACACACACACACACACACACACACACACTGAATGTTTGAGTTAAAAGCCTTTCTGTCTTGCTAGCGTACAGCATGCGGTCTCAGTCCATCAGCCATCAGTTCACACACACACACCTCAGATGTCAGCACCGCATTAATACACACATTAGCGTCAGCTGTGGGAACTGGTGGAAGCGTTGTCATGTTTGAACACTCGACGGAAGCTCAGTGAGTTTGAGCAGTTCTTGTTGAGTGAAGATGGACTAGATAATGGATTCTTGCTGATTATAGGACTATTGTTGCAAATCATTTTTTTGTCAGACATAAAATATTAAAGATTTTAGGCTAATATTTCAATGTAATATAAAGATTTCAGCATTTTTTGACATTGTTTTATTTTTTTTATTACTTAATTATTAGCTTTTCACCTCTTTTCACTGTTTACAACTCACAAACCCCAGTTTCAGAAACTCTGCATTGTGTGTTTGATTTTCTGTGCAGTTTACAATGACAATATGATTTGATTAATCCTCAAGCAAAGTGTTTGTTAAGCCTTGTATCAGTTTTATTATCTACCAACAATCTTGTTAATAGATAAACAATTGCTATTTCCACATTTGAGTGAATTTTAAGTAAAAACTGCATTCATTTCCGCGTTTTTTTAATGAGCTGCATTTCATATCCGGTCAATTAAACTGTATTATTAAAGGAATAGTTCAGCCAAAAATGAAAATTTGCTGAAAATGTCCTCAGTTCATCCGAGATGTAGATGAGTTTGTTTCTTCATTAGATTTGTAGAAATGTAGCATTGCATCACTTTGCTCTGCAGTGAATGGGTGCCGTCAGAATGAGAGTCCAAACAGCTGATAAAAACATCACAATAATCCACAAGCAATCCACAGCACTCCAGTCCATCAGTTAACATCTGGAGAAGACAAAAGCTGAAACAAATCCAGCATTAAGATGCTTTTAACTAAAATACAAGTCCATAATCCATAATAACGCTTCCTCTAGTGAAAAAGTCCATCTCCTGTTTTCTCTCACATCAAAATCCAGCCACATATTTGTGATAGATCTGCTTGATCTGTGCAGATTTCTCTCCAGACCAGAACACTTTTTCACTGGAGGAAGCGTTATTATGGATTATGGACTCGTATTTTAGTTATCAGCTGTTTGGACTCTCATTCTGACGGCACCCATTCACTGCAGAGCATCCATTGCTGAGACACTGATGCAACGCTGCATTTCTCCAAATCTGATGAAGACACAAACTCATCCTAATCTCGGATGACCTGAGGGTGAATACATTTTTAGAAAATTTTCATTTTTGGGTGAACAGTTCCTTTAAGAGCAGCGCAGATAGATTCTAAGAATGTGGACTCTTAATGCACATCATAACTGAACAGCAGACAGAGAAGAACTGCGAGAGAAAACATGCTAATATTTATAGTACTGAAGGCACTTGGGAGGATGAAGCATTGCGACCCCAGATGTTGTGCTCATGTTGAACCGGGTTTGTTTGACATGTGTAAGGAGGGACGGAGAAAAGG
>NW_015558674.1:241303-250077 GCF_001515605.1 Sinocyclocheilus anshuiensis | reverse complement strand
TTGTGGATTATTGTGATGTTTTTATCAGCTGTTTGGACTCTCATTCTGACGGCACCCATTCACTGCAGAGCAGTGATGCAATGCTACATTTCTGTGTAACAAGCCTTTCTGTTTCAGATCATGGCACTTGTGTTGTCGCTCTGCGCATTTGTCCTCTCGTCTCGGTCCAGTGGTGTCTGTGTCCAGCTTTCACCCTCTGTGTGTCTCTGAGAGGAACCATGCTGTCGGGAAGCTGGCGCCGTGGAACCGTCATCTCGTCCGCGAGCGGCCCGGGTGCGTTTAAAGGCGGGTCGAGGTCCAGGCTGAGCAGTACTGTGGTTCTGGAGGCTCAGTATGATTACTCGTACCGCGCCGTCGACGGCCGTCTGGTCTCCATACACGAGGGCGAGCGCTTTCTGCTGCTGAAGAAGACCAATGCTGACTGGTGGCAGGCGCGGAGGATCGGGGCCGGCGCGAAGGCCAAACCCATTTATGTGCCGGCGACGTACGTCATTGAGCTGCCTATCAGCCAATCAGCATCAGAGAGCTTCAAGATGATTCCACGAGGTTCCCTCACACACTGCATGCAAACGCACGGCTCAGGTAGATCTACTGTAGTTTCTTTTAGAAATTCACTACCATTCAAGTTTGGGGTCGGTACTATATCACTGAGGATGCATTTATTTGATCAGAAATACAGTAAAAACAGTGAAATATTATTAGAATGTAAAAGCTGTGAATATCTGTTAAACTGTAATTTATTTCTGTATTTTCAGCATCGTTACTCCAGTCTTCAGTGTCACATGATCCTTCAGAAATCATTCTAATATGCTGATTTGCTGCATTTTTTGATTATTATCAATGTTGGAAACATTAATATTTTTGTGGAAACTGATACATTTTATTTTTCAGGATTCAGAGATGAATAGAAAGTTCAAAAGAACAGCATTTATTTGAAATAGAAATCTTGTCACATTATACATCTTTACTGCCACTTTTGATCAATTTAATGTGTCCTTGGCGTAACATTATAAATGTCTTTACTGTCACTTTTGATCAATTTAATGCGTCCTTGATGAATAAAAGCATTAATTTCTTAAAAAAAAAAATCATATCAGTCTTACTGACCTCAAATCTTTAAATGGTAGTTATCTATATATTCATGCTTCGAGAACATAAATATTACATGTATACACAAATCAATTCTGTCATCGATCAGCACCATAAAAGTAGTTCATTTGACTAGGACTCTGCAATTTATTAATTATTTTACTGCCAATATAAAGTTAAAATTATGACCTTAAAAAGTAAAAAAAAAAATAATAATAATTTAAACTTAAAAAAATATATAATATTTAATATTATATTATAAATATAAATATAAAATGTAAATAAGTATATTTAAATATATTATATATAAATATATTTAATGATTTAAAATTAAATATCAGTGTGCAAATATTTACTATATAAATATTATATAGAATATAAATAAATATAAAATATATTTAAATGTATAAATGTAATTGTAGAAATATAAACAAAATTTTTTCCTTAAGCAATGTCATAAATATTGCAATTATTTTAATGTGCTACAGAAATAATAGTGTTAAACTTCAGTAACAAGAACAGTATTAGTTGGTGAGTTTGCGTCATTTCTGTGAATAAGTTAAAACTTTCTCCAAAAAATGCATCTGAAAGTACAAAAGAACATACATTTTGAGCACATAAGGGAAGATGGCATAATAAAGCAATAATCCCCAAGAAGCCGTGGTTTACAGTGAATTTACAACAGCTAAGGGGTGTTGTTAGGTACGACGCGAAGCTGTTATAAATTCACTGTAAACCACGGCTTCTTGGGGATTATTGCTTTTATAAAACGGTTATTCCATATACGTAGCAAGGTTTCACCAAATAAAGTGTAATGATATTAATAAAAACATTATTCTTTCACCAAACAATGTAGCTCCTCAGAAACAGTTGTGGTTGCAACAAAGTGGTTGCCGAGCAACACACAAACGTAAACAAAGGTGTATGTTACTTTGTAGAGTAATTTACAACAGCTTCGAACGCGGCTCAGCCAATCAGAATCAAGCACTGGAACTATCTGTTTTATAATAAAAGGTAGAGATCTTCAGAGAGTTTCATTTCTGGATGACCTGTCTCTTTAAGGTCTCTTTCGCCTGTTTTGTCTGTGGTTCCTCTCAGTGCCTGATAAGCAGTTCTATCGTTCCATGGAGAATCTCAGCTGCAGCAGTGCCTTGATGGACAAACACAGAGTCTCAGCGCGAGGACGTTTCCCGACGTTACCCCTCTCCGGTTCCTCCGCCTCGCCCTCGGGTCACCTCTCGGTTCCCGGCGTCCCGATCGCCCACAGCCAAAGCTCCAGCAACCTCACCCAGAACCCATACCAGAACCAGGACCCGAGCCCCAGCAGCATGACCAAATCCTACAGCCAGTGGGACGTGAACGCAGCCACACGCAGACACACGCAGGGACACATCCAGGTAACTGATGCTTATAAGCTCTCATTATTACACAAATGAGCTCTTTTCCCTTTCTCTCCCACTGTTGTGTATTTCTGGTTTCCTCGTGTCTTTAAGCTCAATAATCAGGGATTACAGACACATTCAGGTCTCAGCAAACGCTCTAATTCATGTAGTAAAGTGTAAATAAAACAAAGATTACTGGTTTATGTTTTACAAGAAAATACCATTTCCGTCTTTCTACTTCAAAATTCAGAGTGTTTCTTTTTTTATTGTAATTATTGAATTGGTTTTATTTTATTTCAATTATTGAACTGTTTTCAAAATGCATTTATTCAGTTAAAAAATTATATATATAAATAATAAAATCATATTTTCAAAATGTACTTATTTAAATTGTTTAGAATCAGCATTAATCTGATCATTTTGAAAACAATTACATTTATTCAGTTAAAAAGTATGAATGTTAAATTATATATAATATGCAGACTAAACATATATTCAAAATATGTTTTATTTAAATCAAAAAATCATTTTCAAAATGCATTTATTCAGTTAAAAATGTATATATATATATTTATATATTAACCATTTCTTTTAAACTATTTTAATTTTTTATTTAAATAATAAAATCATTTTCAAAATGCATTTATTCAAATTGATTAGAATCAGCATAAATCTGTTTATTATGAAAGCATAAAATTTTATTCAGTTAAAAAGTATGAATGGTTAAAATATTGCTATCGGTGGAACAAGCGATATTCAATTAGTTAAAAATGTATGAGATTGAAAAAAATTGATTTATTGATGATAAATATATCAATACATATATATTGATAAATATATAATAAGAAATTGCTAGTAAATTTTAGAAATGCTTACAAAGAAATGGCAAGTAACATTGAAATAAACATGAAATTCTGAAGTAGAAAGATTGAAAGTATTTTCTTGTAAAATGTTCTCCATTGATCTGTTTCATTGGTAATATGCATACAAAAATCACACTAAATAATCACACACTCTCATATTTAATTTAAACAATTACCTGTTTATTTATTTTTATTCAGTGGCAGAAACAAGCTTCCAATAAAAAACTACTTTTTAATTCTTTCCTGTGGGTTAAAGCTGAGGCTAGTATTAGATCGAATGCCATTAACACGTCTTAAATATTTAGGGAGGACCAAGTATATATATATTTATTTATTAAATCTAATTCTAGTTGTGAACTAATCATTTTGAACTATTTCTAAATAATATTTTAAAATATGCACACACATTCAGTCACATTTGTATGCCTAATTTGTCGAAAATGCAAAATGTTTTGTCTTTCAGTTATGAATTATGTAAATAATAGTATTTTCGATTCAAAACAAAAAAAGTCGAGTAGTTTGCATCACTGGAAATTACTGTCATACTGTTCATCTACCCTCACTGTTAAAACTGAAGCGTCTGTGAACAGTAAATACACACTGTGTGTGAGAGTGTGTGTGTGTGTGTGATTGTGTGTGTGTGTGTGTGTGTGCAGCACTCTGTGTAAAGATGAAGGTAGTTGAGAGTGTGTGTGTGTGTGTGTGTGTGTGTGTGTGTTTTGTGTGTCATGCATTAGTTTAACTCTATTGATTCTCAGTGTTTAATTTCTGCGTTTTAGAGTAATAAAGCAGGGTGCGACGTGCTCTCAAACGCTCAGATACACACTCAGTGGAAAAAGTTCAAGGCTTCATTTCAACCGTTTCTCCTGCAGCATGGAGCAACGTCTGAGCTTCAAACGAACCGACTCGCTTTCATCTGCCTGTATAGTCTGTAACAGTCCTGAATAGTCATATAGATCAAGCTCCAGGAGTCAAACGTGGCTGACGTCAGAGAGAGAGACACCTGCTGTTTGTCTGTGGCATGACGCTCGTCCCGCTCTCGCCGCGGCCATATGGCTTCACAGAGATGAGTTATATAATCCAGATCTACAGCGTTCTCACCTCAGAAAACATCCCTCTGTTTACGCAGCATCTCCATGAGATTCACAGCACATAAACACACCCTAATCCATCAGTCAGAGCTTTTAAGTGCACTCAGCAAACCTTTTACATTCAGCTGTTTTATTGCTCAGTGGCTTCTACTGGTTTTTATTCCTTCTCTCTCTCTTTGTATTGTTCATATTGTCATGTCTGACTGTGTTTTAGGCCACTTCCTCTTGACAGTTGTGGCTTCAAGCTGTTTTCTTACTTAGTGCATGTACGTCTGTAACCGCACTGACACACAACGCTCACTTTTAGTCCCAAAATGCACTCTTAAGTTCACCTTTAAACCTGGATCATCTTGCATACGCACTAATTAGTCTCACATACACAAATTAGACACACACTAAGAGGATTGCATCAGAAAGCACGATTGCATGAACCAAAAAGAAATGCAGTAATTGCTTTTTAAACAGGTTTTAAATCCCGTGATTAGCTCAGTGAGTGTTGCTGAAACAATGTTTTGAAAGCAAAATTACATCAGCGTTGAGGTTGAACTCTCGCTCTGAGATTGATTTCATGCATCGCTGTGTTGTTATTGTTAACTAAAACTATTAAAAATTGTTTGTCAATAATTGAAGCTGAAAAAAAATAAAATATTAGATGAGAAATGAAGTAATTCAAAACTGAAAAAATAAGTTGAAGTGCTAAAACTACTACAACTAAAACTGAAATAAGAAAAACTAAAACTATTCTAAATCATTTTTGATAATAAAGCTGAAATAAAATATGAAAATGAAAATAGAAATTAGAAAACTGAAAATGTTGAAGTACTAAAATTACCAAATCTAAAACTGAAATAAGAAAACTGAAACTAAAACTATTGAAAATCAGTTTTAGTAATTGAAAAAAAAACTGAAATAAAATATAAAGTGGAAGTACAAAAATTACTAAAATTGAAACTGAAATAAAGAAACAAGCTGTTAAAAGTGCATGAACAACTTAAAATTAGAAATGAGAAAACTGAACATTGTTAAAGTACTAAAATAACTAAAACTAAATATAAAAAAACTTTTATATTTACTGAAATAAGAAAACTGAAACTAAAACTATTAAAAATATTTGTTTGTAACTGGAAAAAAAATAAATAAAAATATAAAATTAAAGTACTGAAATTACTAAAACTAAAACTGAAATAAGAAAAACTAAAACTATTAACAATGATTTTAGTAATTTAAATAAAACTGAAATAAAAATATATTACATGAAAAACTTATGAAATAACTGAAATTATACTAAATAATACTCAATGCTATAATTACAAACTTTAACTGAAATCAATTAAAACTATATAGAAATGTTTAAAAATTTAGCACATAAAATTACTGAAATTTAAATTGAAACTGAAAATATAAAAATAAAGTCCAATTCAAAAATAAAAGTATTAAAATATTAATAAATGTTATAATAAAATGTGTTGCATTCGCAGTAAAATATGCACCATATTTCTGTCTAATCCCTCAAATGTTTCTCTCCTCAGATCTCATCATCCGCCTACATTTCCCAGAGTTCTCTGTCAGAGCAGGGGAAGCGGTGGGCGGAGCCTCCCAAGCCGTTGCCGGGTCAACGACCCCTGCAGACGCTGCAGCTGTGGGAGCAGTACCGCGACCCCGGCACCGGACGCTGTTACTACGTCAACACCGTGACCGAGGAGCGCTCATGGAAGCCTCCGCGCAGAGCAAACCAAAACAAGGTGAGCAGCCAATCAGATTCCAGAACCAACGACCGTGGACCAATCAGAGACATCCAATCATGTGTCAGTCCAGACTGTGTGATGAAGTCTGTTAGAATGCAGTTATATGAGCCTAAAATTCAAGATATGAGAGCAAAAGATAAATTACCCTCATCATATGATAGTTTATCAATATCACACCAGCAAGAGTGCTGTTTTTACCCAATATCTGCATGATTGCAAATGTGATATTAAATTTATACACAGTTCAATAAACAAGAAGTTAATACTATGTTTCACAGCATTGTGTTTTTGCTCAATTTCGCAAACAAAAATATTTCCAATCAAAGCTACAGCAGAACTTGTGCGCCTCTGATCAACACACAGCAGTGATTCATTACTGAATGAGTCGTTTTGAGCTAGTTAAGAGAGTCAGAGATTCAGTGACTCATTCATACAGAGTCACTTGCTTTATTTCTGAATTAATTAGCTGTTTGAATGAATCGAGTGAGTCAATGATTCAGTGACTCATTCATACAGTCACTTGCTTTATATCTGAATGAATTAGCCGTTTGAACAAACCGAGTGAGTCAATGATTCAATGATCCGTTAAATTAGACGTTTGAATGAATCGAGTGAGTCAATGATTCAGTGACTCATTCATACAGAGTCACTTGCTTTATATCGTCCTCATTAGGAATATTTTAAAGTAATAATAAAATTTAAAAATTAAATATTTAATATTTTAAATTAAATATTTAAAAAATCAATTTAAATATATTAATGTAAAAATGAAAATAAAAGTGAATTAAAAATATTAAATATTTTTTAAACAATTCAATTTAAATAAATTAATGTCAAAATTAAAATTTAAAATAAAAATGAATTAAAAATATTTAAAAATATTTTAATTAATTAAATAGTAATAATTAAATAGTAATAATAAAATTAAAATTAAAATATTTAATATTTTAAATTAAATAAAAAAAATCTATTTAAATAAATTAATGTAAAAATGAAAATTGAAATAAAAGTGATTTAAAAATATTTATAAATACCAATAACAAAAATACAAAAATAACACTGCAGCAGATAGAAGCATAAACACTATTTCTTTTGTGTCCTGAAAGATTTAATTTTATAGTTTTATTCTCTGACCGTACAGTTGCTCCTATTTTCTGCTCCGAGAGATTTGATTGATCATTAGTCATTGATTAGTGATGGTGTTCATGTCAAATGGCTAGTTTATAACTATGTTTCCTCGTAGTGAATTTCCAGCTCCGTTTATGCAGCAAGCAAACTCATTGTAGATTTCAGCTTCAGTGTGAACGGCTAAACCGAAGTCAATCCGCTTCTCGAACTTGCCTGCAACCGTAATGGCAAACCAGATGAAGATAGTGAATATCAAGACTTGCTACTGCGTCCTGAAGGATTTAATGGCATATTTTGCATTTATATGTAGCATATCTGCATTCTAGAGCTTTTGGAGCGAGTCTGGTTCATAATCGAAGCGTGTGCAAACAGAAGCGCGTTTGATCAGGACTGTGTGAATGAAGCCACAGACGACTGAGTCTGGCAGTTAAAGAAGAGCTTCCTTCATGCACGTGTGAATTTGAGTTTCACACCCTTCTCGTCTCAACTTCCTTATTGACACAAACGGTTCGAGAGAGAAACAGAGCGATGCTGGCGTCTTCCTCTTGTGAAGAGGAAGTTGAGCTTGCAGTGAGCTGAGCTGGATCTGACTCTGACAGACAAATGAGCCTTTATGAAGACGCTGGATTAAACGCGGCTCTCGCTGGATTACGGGAGATCTGCGGCTCCGTAAGTCATGCTGATGCTTTTCATCTTCAAAGAGGAAGAAACGCCGAGTTTCACATCTGACAGAACTGATATTCACACAGATATGCATTGTCATATTTAATGCGTCCTCGTTAGGAACAAAAGCACAAAAGCGTTTATTACTCTGATTGTGTGTTTTGAACTGATGTCGCGATACGGAGAGCTTTGGTAAACCGTTTTGCGTCCCACTTATGGTCTAGTTTCCAGCTTTTCTGCTGATCTGAAACGGCTGGTTTCAGTCTGACTGTTTCTTCCACTGACTGTCGTATGTGAACTTTCTCAAATCAACCGATTCACCTTCTCTTTCAGCTCTCACCTGACCTCACCGACATTACCCATGATGCCAACGGCTGGCAGCTGAGCCAGGTGAGATCACGATCTATCTATCTATCTATCTATCTATCTATCTTGGGAGAAAATCGGATATGTGTCAGATCCACGTCATATGCATCAGGTTTTAAAGAGACAGCGCTGATTTTAAAGTGAAACCTGCTGAAGTCTGTCACTGACGTAAATCAAAGATCAAAAGAAAAAGAGAAATCCTTGGACTTTTCTAGTCGCTGATTAACTTTTATAGCTTGAATAAAGATTAAGTCTGTCTGTCTGTCTGTCTGTCTATCTGTATGTCTATCTGTATGTCTATCTATCTATCTATCTATCTATCTATCTGTCTGTCTGTCTGTCTGTCTGGCTATCTATTTATCTATCTATCTGTATGTCTGTCTGTCTGTATATCTATATCTGTATGTCTATCTGTATGTCTATCTATCTATCTATCTATCTGTCTGT
>NW_015558674.1:238653-241268 GCF_001515605.1 Sinocyclocheilus anshuiensis | reverse complement strand
TGTCTTGCTGTCTGTCTGTCTATCTGTCTGTCTGTCTGTCTGTCTATCTATATCTTTCTTTTGTTTTCTTTCTTGTTCTCTAGGTCTTTTTTCTTGCTTTTTCTCTCTTTTTGTTTTATTGTATTTTATTTATTTATTACCATTTTTTTTTGTAAATCCATGTTCCAGTTTCACTTAATTCTGCCATTTTCCAGCTAAAATAAAAGAGATACAAATAAAAAATAAAAATTTCTTTCACAAAAACAATGTTTACATTAACAATGTATTTAAGGGTATATTTATTAAAACAAAGCAATTATCTTAATAATTTGGTGTTTTTTGCATTTATTCCAAAATTTCTATCACTTGCTTTCTTGCAAGTTTCTTTCTTTTTTTTGCACTTTTTCAATAACATCCATGATTTTTATTTATTATTTTTAATTACATTTTAATTTAGAATTTATTAAAACCAAGTATTAATCTCAGTGATTTAGTGTTTTTAAGTATTTTTACATGTATTCCAAAATATTAACCAAACAATGTGGTAATTATTTTCAGATTTGGTGTATATTTTATTTGTGCTGTTTATTTTCTATTCAGACCATCAGTCATCAAAGTTCATGATGCTCACAGACCTTTAATTTCACTAAAAACCGCCTCACTCTCAGATTGTTCAGGTCATTTAAAGTTTGATTGGATTTAACAGAAATGCATTGCTTCTATCTTTCCGTTTGCTTGTATTTGTGCTCTTGTGTGCGTGTGATCCTGGTCTAATCTGCAGCATATGGAGGAATCACAGTCATGCGCCTCACTGGGGTTTCAGTCCATTAAGCTGCTTTTGACCGCTGTAACTGAGTCTGCTAATTGAGTTGAGTGGTTGGAGGATAAACAAATTAAACCTAACATTACTGAAATGAAGTGAGGCGGATGTAATGCGACTGGACTGAATCTAATGTAATTGGATTGAATTGAGTGAAGCTAACCTGATATCGTCCCGTGGCAGAGCATGCAGCACGCGGCATTGTCTGAAGCCCTTAGCTCCGCCTCCTGTGTGTTAGGCGACGCCCATCACAGGAACTCCACCTTAGCAGGGGGCGTGGCACACATGAGCCACTCCTACTCCATGTTCCTGCCCTCACAGAGAGCGTCTGCAAACGGCAAGGTGAGAGGAACTGCAGTTCAGGGCTTTTACACTCATGCTCAAACCTTTATTCCCATTCATCTCAATAGCAGCTGCTCACCTGTTGAAGTATAAGACCTGCGTGCCATCTTTGCTTGAGTCAGTCACCTGAGCTGTAAATGCCATGTGACTAATTACTCGGGAGCTGCAAGTCCTGATTGGCTGGAAGGCAGCAGACACGACATGAAATGAAATGAAATGAAATGAAATGAAATGAAATTAAATTAAATTAAATTAAATGATAACATTTTATTAAAGTAAATTAAATTAAAAATGAAATTAAATAAAAAAGAAAAGAAAAGAAAATGAAATAAATAATAAAATTAAATTAAATGAAATAATAAAAGAATTAAATAATAATAATTAAATAATTAAATAACAAATGAAATTAAATGAAATAAAATAATAAAATAAAATAATTTTTATATTTATTCCAAAATATTAACTATAAGAATGTGGTTAAAAAATTATCATTAAAAAATGTAATTGTTTATGAATATTTATAAATAAATAAATAATTTTTTACATTTATTCCAAAATATTAATTGTAAAAAATGTGGTAAAAAAGTTTCATATTTTGTGTATATTTCATGTGTGCTGTTCTTTTTAATAGCGTATTTCTATTTAAATTAAATTAAATTGAGATAATTTAATTGTAAATTAAATTACTTATAAATATTTATTTATAAATATAATTTATTTATAAATAAACAAATAAGTAAGTAAATTGTTACATTTATTGCAAAATATTAACTATAAGAATGTGGAATAAATTTTTATATTTTATTCTTTTTAATAGCCAATTTCTACTCAGACCTATTAAGGTTATCAGGTGTCATGATGGTCACAGAAATATTTATTAAATAAATACATAAATTAATAAAACAATATATAATAAATCAGTCCTTTCACAGTTTTAAGAGTCTCCAGTAAAGAATTAGTGACTTCTGAAACATCTGCTGTAATATAATGAAATATTTGTGCATGCAAAAAATGTGATTTCATCAGAAAACACGTCTACTTTGCAGTCAGGTGATGCAGTTACAACATCTACCAGCTAACCAGCTAAACTTTGACCCAAAGCAAACACGTTATTCAAACTAAACAGAGGAAGATACAGTAGTATTTTTAATTATTGTTTACTTTTGATCCATTTGTTTCATTGCATTGGCTGTTTAAAGGAACGGCAGCATAAAAGAAAGACCAAATCTTAGATTGTCTGATTCGGTCTGATACCCTACAGTTGTAATGGTAACAGAGGATGAGGAAAGGGTCATGAGAAACTAAACTATGATGAATATTATAACATATCAGACTAAATTTTACACAATATTACTGCAGATTATGACGTCTTGCTCATATTTCTACATTTCTTCTCCTCTCTACAGTCAGATTACAGGCTGGTGGCAGAACCTCCTTCATCTGACAGCTCACCAGACAGTGAAGGAGTCACACC
>NW_015558674.1:238506-238643 GCF_001515605.1 Sinocyclocheilus anshuiensis | reverse complement strand
ATTAATTTTTACATTTATTCCAAAATATTTACTATAAGAATGTGGTAATAATGTTCAGATTTTGTATATATTCTACACAAATATTTAATAAATAAATAAAATTTTTGAGCCATTTACAGTAGGAAACAATAAATAGG
>NW_015558674.1:237412-238332 GCF_001515605.1 Sinocyclocheilus anshuiensis | reverse complement strand
TAGGCATCAAACAGGGAATTAAATTAAATTAAATATTTATAGAAATATTTATAAATATTTATTTAAAAATATGTAAATAAATAATTAATTTTTACATTTATTCCAAAATATTAACTATAAGAATGTGGTAATAATTTTCAGATTTTGTATATATTCTACATAAATATTTAATAAATAAATAAACATTTTGAGACATTTACAGTAGGAAGCAATGAAGACAATTAATAGGAAGTGTTGACCTTTTGACCTCAGGTTCGTGCTCCTAAATGGAGCCTCTCTGTACTATTTGCTCAAGTTCTCAACTAACCTGGAGCAAGAGTGACGTCTTCTGTGTTATTTTCAGGAAAAACTGGAACCCGTCATGGGTGGTGCTGGTGGGAAACAGTCTCGTCTTCTTCAAAGACCCTAAAAGCCAGAATCCTGACAGCTGGGTGAGACTAACAGGGAATAAGATGGAGTCAGTTCAAAACCTAATGCTTTAAAAATGAAATATTTGTGAATATGTTTACATGCAGAAACTGGGTAACAGCTGTCCAGAGAGCAGCGTGGATCTGAGAGGAGCTCAGCTTCAGTGGGCCAACGATCTGTCCAGCAGAAAAAACGTCTTCAAGGTGAGAAAGAGACAGAAAGTCAGATCTCTGAGACCGAAATGACATGAAATGAGACGTACACTAAAGGAGAATGTCTCAAACTGTGCTCAGATTTGTCAAATATGCAATCAAATATCATTTTATTTTATTTCCCGAAAGGACCATCTGTGACAAATAAACGTAACAATAATTTGTGTGTGTGTCTTACTATGTGAGCCGTTAACAGAGTAACATTTAGTATTTAGTTCCTCAGTAACTTCCTCTGTTATAAGTTTAAATTGTTAAAAACACTTCATGTGTGTGTGTGTGTGTGTGTGTGTGTGAGAGTGT
>NW_015558674.1:230118-235998 GCF_001515605.1 Sinocyclocheilus anshuiensis | reverse complement strand
TTCACAGATGAATAGAAAGTTCAAAAGAACAGCATTTATTTGAAATAGAAATCTTTTGTCACATTGTAATCAGTGTAGGAGAAAGTTACTTTTAAAAGTAATGCATTACAATATTGCGTTGCTTCCTAAAAAAGTAACTAATTATGTTACTTTGTAACTTTTTATGGAAAGTAATGCGTTGTTACTTTTGGGTTGCCGAGCAACACACAAAGTAAACAAAGGTGTATGTTTGTAGCGTAATTTACAACAGCTTCGAACGCGGCTCAGCCAATCAGAATCAAGCACCGGAACTCTCCGTTTTATAGTTACTTTTAAAAGTAATGCATTACAATGTAGTGACTAATTACGTTACTTAGTTACTTTTTATGGAAAGTAATGCGTTACGTTACTTTTTCTCATCTGCCTTGGCCTCATTTTTCTCTCTTCAGAAACAAAGAAAAAAAGAAACACAATTGTTATGTTAAGTAATCTGATTATGAAACTCACACTGATTATAAATGTCTTTACTGTCACTTTTGATCAGCAGAATGTGTTCTTGATGAATAAAAGCATGAATGATTTTATGTGTGCTGCAGGATAAAGAGAATCCTCTAGATAATGTGCTGCTGTATTCTCTGAGGAGAGCCGGATCGGTCGAGATGTTGGATCAGAGCGGAGACGAGGACGAGAATCGTGCCGGAAACAAGACGTCGCGTGAGTTTCGCCGTCATGGTGTTTTTCTAAACAATCACAGACCCGATGCGGTGTCGTCAGGCGGCTCTTTCACTCTCTGTCCCCGCAGTCCCTCGTTCCGCATCTAACCTGGAGAACTCGGAGCACAAGCGTGTGAAGAGCCGCTTGAAGAAGCTGATTCTCCGGAGGCCTCCGCTGCAGACGCTGCAGGAGAAAGGACTCATTAAAGGTCAGCCGTCTTTACCAAAGTAAACCTTAAAGCCCGGTTCACACCAAGGATCATAACTATAAAGATACAGTTCTAAAAATCATTCTAAATTTAAACGAGTCCACACCATGACTATAAGAATAACGGCACAGAGGAACGAATCTTTGGAATCGCTTTCAGATCGACAATAAACATTACAGCCAGACAACAAAATCATTCTAGTTATTTTTAGAGGCTTTTAAAGATCCTTACACATTAAAACTACTGTAAATCAATCCTGTTATGCTTTGCTATTTACACACGACATGTCTCTTTATTTACATGGTTAGTCTGAAATAATAAGTGATGCTGGAGCACAAAAGCAGGGGTATATTTGTAGCAATAGCCAACAATACATCGTATGGGTCACAATTATTGATTTTTATTTTATGCCAAAAATCATTAGGATATTAAGTAAAGATCATGTTCCATGAAGATATTTTGTAAATTTTTGATTTCTGAGTGAGAATTGTTTCAAAGTAAATCCTACAGCAATTTTTTCCCCCAGTGTACTCTGAAATAACATGCCAATTTTTATAATCTGGAAGAATTTTTGGTAACACTTTACATGCATAATGCATTATAAAGGGTTATTAAAGGGTATAATGCATTATAATTATTCATAATGTGCATTGTAATACATTATATCTTGTCGTAAGTAATTATAACCGAATTTAAAATGCATAATGTAACAATGACTTGATAAGTGTTATAATGTATTAACTGTTGTTACAATTATTCATGTGATTGTACGGTGCATTATAAGGTGCATTACAAGGCATAATCAATGCATTAAATCTACTTTTATAATGCATTATACATAAAGGCTTTAAGTAAAGTGTTGCTAAATTTTGTATTTTTTAAATATATTTATCTAGTTTTAATTTAATAAATCATGTGTATTTTTTTTTTTCCCCTTGAAATTAGAAATTAGTTCAAGCAACTTAATACCAATGTATTGGATTGCTGTTCAAAGTCAAATCGAATGTAAAGTTATTGACTGATTTTGCTGGATTGACTCTGACCTGTTGCTCTGTGTTTCTGATCTCAGATCAGGTGTTCGGCTGCGGGCTGGAGCTGCTGTGTGAGCGAGAGAAAAGCACCGTCCCAAAGTTCGTCAGGAAATGCACTGATGCTGTGGAGAGGAGAGGTGCGTTCACTCACTCACAAACACTGCAGCGGGAAAATATCCTAAGAAGGGAGGAGATTTGTGTTGAATAAAACATGATCGTAAGCAGGGGCGGCACTAGGGGTGGGCTAAGGGGGCTGAAGCCCCAAATGTTTTTACTATGCCTTTTACGAATCATCACTGAGTTTTCATGCGCATTAATGCGTCTATTAGTACCGCAGATTTGCTTTCTGCACATCCAACAGTGTCTACTTGCATTGTCATTCACTCCCGACAAGACCCGCCCACTGAGGCTCGTACTTCTGATTGACTGGTAAACTGGCCAACCAGCGATAAAAAGTTACAAGAGCTGCTTCAGGTGTCTGTATAACCAAAGTCCCTTTATTCTATAGTCTTTGGTATAACTTATCGCTGTAATACCGATTTTAGGTTATCTGTTACTGAACCCTGTCACTGTGAAGCAACAAATACACGCGCATTTAGAGCGATTATATGAACGGTTTGGTCAGCATGGTCTGTGGCAGACTTTTCTTCGTGTCAGGGCAACAATTCAATGAACAAAAAATAAATAGTAAGTTATTTAAATTGTAGAGACAATATTGTCTTTTTTGCTCTATTTCTCTAAAGAAAATGGTTCAAAACAAAGCCATGTTGAGCGTCTCTGCAGCAGCACACAGCGGTGTTTCCTTACTGAATGAATTTGCGTTTTGGGAGATTGAATGATTCACTGATCCATTCATAAAAACGGCTTCTTACTTCGTTCCTGAATGAATCAGTCGTTTTGAAAGAATCGATTGAATAAATGACTCAGTGACTCACTTATTAGGACAGTGGTTTGCCGCCACCTATTGGTAATTTTAGTTTCACATTTAAAAGTATCATTCTATTTTTTTTCTAGCATTTTTATTTCTATATAGCCGTTTTTATATTTAAAACATTAATCTCATAATATTATTTATGCAATTTGTAAGTGCAGTGTAATGTGCAAGTGTTAGAAATAAATAAAGAAGTGTATAGAACCCTGCATGTTTAATTAGGCTTATACTTGGCTTTTTTTTAAAGCCACTTACTCAATGTAAATATATACATATTGCTGTGTGCTAATCTGAACAACCAGTCCTGGTTAAAAATGTGTCTGATGTTCTGTTCCTGTAAATAATTGTGTGTTTATTCAGGTTTGGAGACTGATGGGATTTACAGAGTCAGCGGGAATCTGGCCGTCATTCAGAAACTGCGCTTCGCTGTCAATCATGGTGAGAGAGAGTCGATATCACATCATCATATCATACCCATAACCATCATTCAGTGCAATTAAAAGCTACATGAAATCAAAACAGAATGCATGTCCTGGTCTTACTGTGAATGATTCGTGGCAACTAGCAGCAATACGTTTTGTGAGATTATTGTTATTTACAAACAATAAACATGACATAAACAATCAAATTGAATTAGTGCTGTCAAACGATTAATTGCGATTAATTGCATTAAAAATAAACGTTTTTGTTTACAAAATATATGTGTGTGTACTGTGGTACCATAGTTTCATATTCTTATTTCTCTTCTCTTTACTGCGTTAAGCTTTAACCCTTTCCTATACCATCTGTGTGTGTGTGTGTGTGTGTGTGTGTGTGTGTGTGTATGTGTATGTCACGCGTGTAATTCCTGTCGGTTCTTGCAGAGCGAGCCGTGACCACAGACGGACGCTATCTCTTCCCTGAGGATTTAGTTCAAGGTTTGTCTCTTCTAAATAGAAACAGTCTTGCTGCTGTCGCTCTGCTTTCTGACTGAGAGTCTCCCGCTGCTCTTCGCTTCTCGCTCGATGTTTTAGTGCAGGAAATCTGTGGCGGGTTTCTTATGGGTTTGGATCACGGAAAAAGCTTTATTAATGTGACATGTTGGTTCATCTGCTGTTATGACAGTTTTCAAACTGATTTTAATTTATGGCACTCCTAGATATATATATATAATTTATACAGAAACTAGGAGTGCCATAAATTAAAATCAGTTTGAAAACTGTCATAACAGTAGATGTTTTTCTACTGTTCTACATGTTTTTTTTATATATATAATTTATACAGAAACTAGGAGTTATTTTTTTATTATTATTTTTTTTTTTATTCAATCAGGGACAATGCCTATTAAATATAAAATTTCAGCATTCCAGAAGTTTCTAGACGAAGATGTTCTTTAGAGTTCCTGCTGATTTTTTTTTTTTAAGTATTTTATTTCAAGCAACAATTTTATTTATTTATTTTTTTTAGTTAACAATAATAACCCTGGTAGAAATTGTTAGTAAACATATTTTTAATCCATATTCTTAATCCTTATCTAGTAAATCAGGATCAAGTCATGTAAACTCAATGCTTAAATCACTAATTTCAGTTAATGTTATTTGAGTGTTTCAAGTATAATTTTTTATGATTTTAGTTTTAGTGTAAAATAAACTTAAACTATTTAAATTGAAGTACTATAATAAAACTAAAGCTGAAATAAAAAAAATATGATATATAAATTATATAGAAACTTTATAGAAAACTATATAGACATTAAAAAACAAAAACTAATAAAAATGACTAAAACTTCAAAATGATAAACATAAAAAATATGGAAAAAAGCTATAATAGTATATAAAATAACACTGATTTCTACTCTACAAAATATTTCATAGCTTGGCATAACTAAAAAAAAATTATATTGATTATAAAAATGCTGTTTTAAGATTTTATTAGTTAACATGATTTTTCCAGGTCTAGAAATCACAATTTTAAAATATTTTTTTAAAGTTATATATCCCGGATTTCCAAAAAATGATTTTTAGCTGATAATTTTAAATTATTATTATTTTGCTTAAAAGCTAATTTTGTCTGGTTTTTTAAACAATTTTTAAATGAGAATTTTTAAGTCAGAACTATTTTCTGTGCAAAACTATTTTTCAAATCAGCTTTATGTCACATAAAGTTGTATTGAACCTGCAAAATGTTACAGAATTGAGATACGATGTGTGTGTGTGTGTGTGTGTGTGTGTGTGTGTGTGTAAGAGAGAAACAAATGATCTCCGCTGATCTGCTTCTTCACCTTTTCTTGACCTCTGACCTTCTACTTCTGCAGATCTTCTGCTGCAGCCTGATGCCTAAAAACGTGCAACATCTCTGTGTGTGTCACGCAGCATCTAACACTCACGCTTGCTCTCGTCTTCCTGCAGAGCGTCTGGATCTGGACGACCCGCAGTGGGAGGACATTCACGTCATCACCGGAGCGCTCAAGCTGTTCTTCAGAGAGCTGCCCGAGCCGCTCGTGCCGTACGGATTCTTCCACGACGTCGTCGAGACCGTCAGTGAGTGATGGCGAGAAACCCAGAGAGGAGACACCATAAAAGATTCGTTATGAGTGATTCAGTGCTTTGTGTCCTGTAGAAACCTCTGATTACCTGGATAAGGTGGACAGACTGAAGCTGCTGGTCGTCAGCATGCCTCCACACAACCTGCACACTTTAAGACACATGATACGACACCTCAGACGGTACGAACGCTCACATCACACACACACCTCAATCTATATCTGTCTCACATCTTTTCTCTTCACTAAAATCACTTTTCTTCATGTCTAAAGTCTCAATGCGTTTGAATCAGGTGATTTTTAATGGATGCATGAAATCAATTCTCCTCAAGTCATTTTTGTCTTGTTTTTCAGTGTGTGTGTATATATATACACACACACGCACGCACGCACGCACACACACACACACACACACATATACATGCACACACGCACAAACATATACACGCACACATACACACACACGCGTACACACACACACACTTATACACACACG
>NW_015558674.1:219738-228885 GCF_001515605.1 Sinocyclocheilus anshuiensis | reverse complement strand
CACACACACACGCAACTCATACACCGAACACACACACACACACACGCAACTCGCACACCGCACACACACACACACACACACACACACACACACACACACACACACACACACACACACAACACACACACACACACACACACACACACACACACACACATACACACACACACACACACACCACACACACACACACACAGATAGAGAGAGAGAGAGAGAGAGAGAGGTCGCACACACATAAACTTGTTGTCGCTGTCCCCCGACTTTTATTAATAAAATAGCGTAGATGCTAGATTGCTACATTATATTCATCAGCAACGACGCGGTTAAATCATTGTTTTTAAGTGACTAAACAAAGCTTCATTAGTTGAGAGATGTGCAGATGCAGGGTAACGCACACACAACTGTGATCACACATATACACACACACACACACACGCACACACACACACACACACACACACATATATACATGCACACACACATATACACGCACACACACACACATGCACACACATATACACGCACACACACATATATACACACGCACGCACACACACACACATATACACACACACACACATGCACACATACTAATATATAAACTACTGTATATAAATTCTTAAATCAAGATACATTTATTTGAGAAGCAAAATTACTTTAGATATTAAGTCTCGTTTTCTGACAAAAATGCATAAATAAAATACAAAAATTAAGTGTTTAATACAAAAAATATCTGCAAATGGGCTCAAAAACTAAACATAATTCAAAGGGAAAACAAGATAATTTTTTCTGACCCTATTGGCAGATATTTGCTCTTGTTTTCAGCAAAAACTCACTTAATTCTGATAGTCGTTTTGCTTTTCAAGTAAATGTATCTTGATTTAATAATGTTTAGATATTTGTACTGGAAAACAAGACAAAAATACTGAGTAAGAACATCTTTTTTTTTTTTTTTTGGAGTTCAGTAGAGGTGAAGAGAATCACATTATCCTTCAACATCATCCACTAACTAGTGATTTTAATCATATGTAGGTTACACTTTGAATGAAAAAGCTTGCTTGTTTTGTAGAATCGTGTTTTCATATTTTTGCTGTTTTTAGTGTGCAGTTCGAAACAAATCAAGTGTATCATTTGTAAAGCAGTTGATTCATATTTTTTAAAAGCCTCCTTTCAGCCATCGCCATTCACAACCACAAAATACATTTAGTCTTAATTTTCAACTCTTGTTTTTAATTCCAAATCAAATTCTTGGTTCAGTCATAATGACACTCACCTTCTCACGCTCTGATTGGATCGCTCTAGTCTCCGCCCACTCGTCCTCCACCAATGACAACACAGGAGCTCTCATTGCAGATCACATCTAAGCACTACTTTTTCTGTAGTATATGGTAATAAAATGATCTCCCATCTTCTCTGGATTCATATCTTGTGTAGATATAGTTGACTGGCCTGGAAGGCAGTGAATCTTTGCTGTCAGGTGTTTTGTGATGAAATCCAGCTCTCAGAAAGTGTTGTGATTGAGACACTAGAGGGTGCCGTGAGTCTTCATCACAAACACACAGACGAGATCATCCAAACATGATGAGAAATAGATATGACACAAAACATTTCTTATAAACCTGGATTGAGTCTATGCTGTAATACAGACAGAAAATATAACATGCAAGGAAATTACGCTCTAAATAATAAAGGTGTTTCATAGCCTGGTGTCACAGAGGATCTTTTAAAGTTCAATGTTCTGCTGCTTTAAAAGAATGAAGAACCTCCAACGAAGCATCGAGAATCATCAGCAGCAACTGAAGAACCATGAAAAGGCATAAATCATGCTTGCTTGTTTCTGTCATATTTTTCTTGTTCTCTGTGGTTAGTTTTGAGTGTCAAAGCAGTGAGTCATTTGATTTAAATGTAAAAAAAAATCTTTCTTCACAACCACAAAACACTTTTTGTCTTCATTTTCTACTTTAGACACAAATGTCTCGTGGTCAGAAGAAGCCGAGCATAGAAAGATCACACTGAGATCTCTTTAATATCTCAGTTGTTACTCTGTATTCTCAGAGTCTGTGCTCAAATCTCGAAGTCTGCGATCAAAAGTCTTGACATGAACTCTGAGCTGCTCCACATTCGTTTTATGCATTATGCTTTTAGCAGATGCTTTTATTCAAAGTGACTTGAAAGCATCTTAATATACAGAGGCAGGTTTATTAGACTACAAGTTCAAGGACCACTGAAAATGATTTTACTGAAGATTCACATTAAAAATGATTTTTTTGAGTGACTGTGCATGAAGAAAAGAAAAGAAAAAGCACACGTTTCAGACCATCTTCAGTGCTAAAAACTTGAATATTAGTCAACAAGAAGTCTAGGCACTAAATGGAGACAGAATAATTACCAGCCACATATAGTCTTACAAACCAACTCCATCATCAAAAAAAAAATAAAAATAAAAATATATATATAAATATAAAAATATAAAAATAAATAATAATTTTAAAATATTTTTTATGATGAAATGTGTACATTTTCTTTTCTTTTCTTTATGCACAGTCACACTTTATTTAGTTTCTTTCTTTTTGAATTAGTTTCATTACTGAATCGATGCGCCCAATAAATAATTTTCATAAATAAATTGGAGCAGAACTTTTTCCATGTTATTAGACTAATAACTACCCAACTAACAGCGAACGTTTTCTCCCAAAGTTATGAACAAACGTTCTTCTACTAATGTACTAATAAACATTCATTCAGAGTCACTAATATTCTCAAAACATTAGCACAAAAACATTATTTATACATTGTTCATGGAATGTTTTATGTCTGAAACATTTAAAAAAAAAGTTTCATCTAACGTTTTTCAAATGTTACTTGTTTCAGAATGTTCAGAGAACACTCAAATGTAACATTCCCATGACGTTTGAAAAAACGATGAAATGGAATGTTTTTAAAACATTTACAAAACGGGACATTTTGAATGTTCAGAGAGAATTCAGAAGTAACGTTTTAAAGGGAACACATGTTTGTCAGTTGTGTAGATTACGAAACGAGCTAGAGAAGAAAAGTCTCATAGATCTGTACTTTTACTGCATGACTACTGACTCATTTCTGACTGATTCATATTGAGGAGAAACATCTCTAAACAAAACAAACACAGAGGACTTGAAGAACATGAAGATCTTCCTGTGGTTTGGTATCTCTGGAGGAAGTAACCCACAGGAAGCTCTTCGTTTCGCTGTTTTTAGTTTTTAGCCGAACGCCTCATACGGTCATTAACCCTTCGCTGTGTCCGTTCAGGGTGATGGAGCGCTCGGACAGCAACCGCATGACCACGCAGAACATCGGCATCGTGTTCGGCCCCACGCTGATGCGCCCCGAGAACGAGAGCGGAAACATGGCCATTAACATGGTGTATCAGAACCAGGCCGTGGAGCTGCTGCTGAGCGAATACCAGCGGATCTTTGGAGCCGAGCAGACGGGATCCTACTGAACACAATCCCAGACTGCACTGGGACACGAGGACGAGTCTGGAGACAGATGGACTCAGATCTGCATCATTACTCCACAAACTCACCATATATACTGTATGAGAGGTGTTTATGAATGGGTGGATCTCATGAAAACACGACCGGGTCACGTTTCAGCTCAGATGTCAGAAATAATAATAAAAAATAGAATTATATTTTGCATAAAGAAAATAAATTTTTAGGATCATTAAGATAACGGAATGTTATTTTATTGTTAATTATACACATTGTCACCATAGATTCTCAAAGCATCCAGACATTTTACTTTTTTTTTTGACAAAAATAATTCTAGTAATAAGTTCTAAAAAAATTGAAATTATATTTTGCTTGAAGAAAATTAATTTTTAGGATTATTAAGATAACAGTATGAGATTATTTGATCTCAATTAAATTAATTTTTGCTATAAATGGTCAAAGCATCCAGACATTGTACTTTTTTTCATTCTTTTTTTTTTTCAACAGTAATAATTATCTTAAGTTCTAAATAAAAATATAAATCATATTTTACATGATGAAAAATTTTTTTGGGATCAATAAGATAACCATATTATTTTAATGACAATTAAGCACATTTTTGCCATAAATTCACAAAATATCCAGACATTTAAATTTTCTTCGACAGGAGTAATTCTCATAAGTTCTAAAAAAAATATATAGAAATTATATTTTACATAAAGAAAATGAATTTCTAGGATCATTAAGATGATGTTATGATATTATTTTAATCACAATTAAACACATTTTCACCATAAAGTCTCAAAGCATCCAGATATTTTACGATTTTAAAAAGACAGTAATAATTATCTTAAGTTCTAAAAATATAAATTATATTTTGCTGAATTTTTTTAGATTTTTAAAGTGAACATTATGATATTTTTTAATGACAATTAAACTAATTTTCAGCATAAATTTTCTATTTTTGACTAAAAAATAAAAGTTCTAAAAAATATAAATTATATTTAGCAGAAAAAAATATTTTTTAGGTTTTTAAGTTAACATTATGATTATGATGTAATTTTATTCACAATTAAACACATTTTTACCATAAAATCTCAAAGCATCCAAACATTTTACTTTATTTTATTTTATTTTTTTTTTACAGTAAAAAATTTCTTAAGGTTTTATGCCATTGTACCACAGACATAATAGTCAAATTACAAAACAGTAATAATAATTCATTATAAATTATGGTTTAATTAATTATAATCTTTATGCAAATATAACTTCTTTCTCATGATGTTTTTGGGTGACCTGAAAATGTTCGTGACAGGTTTTGTGAGATTCACTCAAGCTTATTTGCGCATGTGTGTGTGAGAGTGAGTGTGTGTGTGTGTCTGTGTGTGAGAGTGAGTGTGTGTGTGTGTCTGTGTGTGAGAGTGAGTGTGTGTGTGTGTCTGTGTGTGAGAGTGAGTGTGTGTGTGTGTCTGTGTGTGAGAGTGAGTGTGTGTGTGTGTCTGTGTGTGAGAGTGAGTGTGTGTGTGTGTCTGTGTGTGAGAGTGAGTGTGTGTGTGTGTCTGTGTGTGTGTGTGTCTGTGTGAGAGTGAGTGAGAGTGTGTGTGAGAGTGAGTGAGTGAGTGTGTCTTCCGATTTCATCCCTAGTGCCTTTTAACTGTTTTTATCTCAAACTATTCCCCGCTGAGAGCTCGTGCAGATTTAATGCACAAAAACACAAAAGACAAACCGCTGTCAAATAAAGCTGTATGTGTCACTCAATAATCAAACGGTTCAGCCATTAGTCGCCTTTTATTGGAGAAATAAAACTGGATGCAATTCTCTCCAAAATGCGACGCAATTCCCTTTCCATTGTTCCGAAGCATGCATGCATGTGTGTGTGTGTGTATGTGTGTTTGCGAGATAGAGGAAGTTCAGAGGTGTGTGTGTGTGTGTGTGCGTGCGTGTATGTGTGTGTGTGTGTGTGAGAGAGAGAGAGAGAGAGTGTGTGTGTGTGTGTGTGTGCGTGTATGTGTGTGTGTGTGAGAGTGTGTGTGTGAGATAGAGGAAGTTCAGAGGTGTGTGTGTGTGCGCATGCGTGTGTGTGAGAGAGTGTGTGAGAGTGTGTGTGTGTGAGTGAGTGAGTGTGTGTGTGTGCCAGTCTCAGCTCGGGTGGAGCTCCGCTGCCATTTCTCCAAAACTGCTTTTAATAACAGAACAAAAGAGGAGCTAAAAATGCATATGTTTAAAAAATGTGCATCCCGTCCCGCCCCACGCCGTGGTTTGGTAATTTTATATGGACTGTGGCTTTGGCTCTCGACTAAAAGAGCCGGGCAGAAGAAAAAGAACCGGGAACACGTACACACATTTTAATGTTTGATTTTATATATATTTATTCATTTTTATTTTCTTATTATTTCAATTCCACGAGGGGCCGCAAAGAAGGTTTCCAGAGGAGACGCGGAACAGAAAAGACTGATGTTATATTATTCTTCATCATTTCTGAAGGCATGCATTATTATGAATCTTCACGGCCTGTTTACTGACTCAAAATAATACACTTAAAGAGACAGTTCACCCAAAAATGATCATTTGGTCATTTACTCACCTTCATGTCATGTTTTCATGCAGTTATTTTCCATAAAATGAGAGCAAATGTGACTCCTAAAAGGAAAAAGAAACTGAATTTATGCATCGGAAGTATTCTCTTCACTGCAGCTCTCATTTATCTGAACTGTCTGTCGCTGTATAGAAAGCAGAGCTGTGAATATCGTGCTAAACTTCTGGTTTTGTGTTCATTCAGAAGAAAGAGAGAGTAAATGACGACAGAGCTTTCATTCGTAGGTGAACTAGTCCTTTAATTAAAGAGAAACAGGCTCATGGATGTTCATGATTCATTCGGTTTCGTCGTCTGACTCTCCTCATGTTCTCTGTTTCTGAAAACTCTCCTACACTCGCTAAATATGATTTTAATATGAGAGCTCTCAGTTTTGTGTGAATATTTCCTTTTTGTAATGTCTATGATGAAGACGACTAGTCATAAAACCACATCCATAGCCAGAGTGACTTGCTTTTTCTCCCTTTAAATTCTGTATTTCAGAATTATGACAATAAAAACAGAAAAGTGTTCGGAAAGAGCTTCTGTTTTTGATTTATTCTGAAGTTATATAGAAATGGGTGGATCTCATAAAACAACCATTTCAGCTCAGATGTCAAAAATTATAATTTTTTAAAAATTGAAATGATTTTTTGCATTTTAGGATTATTAAGATAACATTATGATATTATTTTAAAGACAATTAAACACATTTTCACCATAAATTCTCAAAAGCATCCAGACATTTTATGTTTTTTTTTCATTATTTTCTTTAATTTTTTATTATTTTTTAATTGAGCATAATAATTCTCCTAGGTTCTAAAAACAGAAATTATATTTTGCATAAAGAAAATAAATTTTAATATCAATAAGATAACATTATGATATTATTTTAATGACAATTAAATTTATAAAAAAAAACATAAAAACATTTTGGCCATAAATTCTCAAAGCATTTTACGCTTTTCAATTCAGGTTCTAAAAATAAAAAAATATTTTTTGCATAAAGAAAAAATATTTTTTAGGATCATTATGACAACAAAATATTATTTTAATGATAATTAAACACATTTTCGCCATAAATTCTCAGAGCATCCAGACATTTTTTTCATTCTTTTTTTCAACCGTAATAATTCATTAAGGTTCTAAAAAATAGAAATTATATTTTGCATAAAGAATAAATTTTTAGGATCTATAATTTTGGATCAATTTTAGGATTTATAAATATTTAGGATCATTAAGATAACATTATGATATTATTTTAATGACATTTTCACCATAAATTCTCAAAGCATCCAGACATTTTGTATTTTTTTAATCTTTTTAAATGTTTTTTTTTACAGTAATAATTCTCAGAAATTATATTTTGCATAAAGAAAATAAATTTTAATATCAATAAGATAACATTATGATATTATTATGTTGTATATATATATGATATAATGATATAAATTATTACATAATTTAATGACAATTAAATATTTTTGCCATACATTTTCAAAAACATCCAGACATTTACTCTTTTCAATTCAGGTTCTAAAAATAAAAAACATATATATTTTTTTGCATAAAGAAAAAATATTTTTTAGGATTATTATGATAACGTTATATTATTTTAATGACAATTAAACACATTTTAAGAATAAATTCTCAAAGCATCCAGGCATTTCACATTATTTATTTATAATTCTCTTAGGTTCTAAAAAATAGAATTTATAAAGAAAATGAATTTTAGGATCTTTTAAAAAAAACATTATATTATTTTAATGACACATTTTTGTCATACATTTTCAAAGCATCCAGACATTGTATGTTTTTGAATTCTAGGGTCTAAAAAATGGGGAAATATATTTTACATGAAGAAAATACATTTTTAGGATGATTAAGATAACATTACAATATTATTTTCATGACAATTAAACATTTTCTGTTCAGAAAGACCTTCTGTTGTGGATTTATTTTGAATTGGATCGGATCATAAGATGGTTAACACATTAATACTGGTCAAAAACAAGCAAATAAATTATATACTAAGCATCTCTTGTTCCACATACGATTTATTGTTAAATAACCAAGCATACTGGGTGAGTTTTCATTTCTTTAGTGGCGTTTGTGTTGTTTTGCGCTGTAGGAACATCACGTTTTTGCTGTTTTTACCCTCGAAGCGTCACAACAACCATTACAAATATCGTTTCTTGAGATTTGACTTTGTTTTAGAGCAAAATGATTAAAGCAAGAGATTGTAGCATCTAAAGTAATGGTCAAAATATCACCAAATCAGCCTAAACACATTAATTTAAACCAGCAAAACGGAGTAGAAATGCTGTGCTAAAAAGCTTTTTAGTGTACAAAAAATCACAATAAAATCTCCAGCGTCTGCATTTTCCAAAATATGTACAACTTTATTACAACGATTATGTATTAACATTTAAACAAAGCTTAAAAATTCTGTATAAAAATAACACTGGTGAAAATAGTGCACAGTTCTGGTGCGACGTCCACGTTTACAGAGTTAATAGTTAAAGTCGAAAAGGCGAGCACTAAACGAATGAAGGCAGATTTAAAGCAGCGTTTGCATTTTGGTGGTTGAATGTTGCTGATGTTGTCCTGTTCATTTAATCAGCAGACATTGCATCATCTTCAGTGCAACACATGCTTTCTTTCTCCAAAGGACACTTTAGGACTGTATTGCATCACGAACACATTATTTGGTGCATCAGAGTTTGTGCAAATATTTGACGCGTGTTTGTTGAGTTCATGAAGAGCTCGTGTTGAGAAGAAGGTGAAAGTTCAGTTTGAGGTTTGAATGCGTCTCATTACCGTTTTCCAGTTCATCGATGTATATATAGTATATAGTTATAGTGCAGTTTGAGATAATTATGACAGAGGAATCCATAAAGGCCATAAGCTAACCGGTCATTAACGAACTCTTGATTACTGCTGCTTAGCGGTGAATGCTGTTCAAAGCTCAGATTGTAAATAGCTATTATATTGAAATATTTAATATTTCACTATATATAGTTGTCTTGTGTTAATAACTGCTCCTGAGCTCATGCCTCAATTTCAAGAAAACTTCTAGGTCATATTTCACTCCAAAAAAAA
>NW_015558674.1:214937-219643 GCF_001515605.1 Sinocyclocheilus anshuiensis | reverse complement strand
GATATATATATATATATATATATATATATAATTTTTAATTTAATTTTAATTTATTTATTTTTATTTGTAGTAATGACAATTTACAGTGTGAAAAATCTTAATGGTTCTAAAAACAGGCATATTTTCTATATGCAAAATATTGAATGACTTTTGACATATTCTTTGTAGAATATATATTTTTTAAAATTCTATTTTTTTAAATAAAGAAAATAAAGCCTCCAGAACAATTTCAGATAATTGCATCATGACTTTTACGCAAGTCAGTTATTTTTGTTATTTTTAAAAATATTTGTACTTGTATATATATATATGTGCATTACAATAATTCCATTTTTATTTCGTTTATTTTTTTGCTTTATGTTAATAAGAATCTAATTCCAGTATGAAAAATCTTAATGGTTCTAAAAACTGGCACATTTTCTTGATGCAAAATATAATGTCAAATGTATTTATTTTTATGATTTTGGTGGGAAATATGACTGACATATTCTTGGAAGAATCAATTTTTCGAAATTATATTTTGTACAAAGAAAAAAAAAAGCCTCCTTTCGAAACCATTTCAGATTTTCATCATGACATTTACGTAATGCAATTATTTTTTATGTCAGCATAAATTAAAGGCAGTCCAAAATATATGCGCATTACAATAATTTATTTATTAATATTTTATGCAAAATATAATTTCATATTTAATGTGTATTATTATTTTGATGTGAAATATGACTTTGGCAGGTTTTCTGAGATTGTTGGCATTTATTAATTTATTTAGTATATTTATGTATTAATCTGGTAGCGTTGCAGATCATTTGTGCCTCTCACAGCGAGGGAAGCTCTGGATTACGCTGAATGCTGAATCAAGTCTTTGGAGAAACGCGTGTTTTGGGCTGAAAACTTTGTTCACAGTCACAGTTTGAGCGCTAAAGAGGACGAGTCAGTTTCACATCTTTGGTAAACACGAGTCCTTCGGGACTCTCCTGCTGCTGGTTTCCGTCTGTGGGTTTGTCCTTCAGCTGCAAGGAAACTCGCTCCGTCCTCACGCCTCCATCATAAGCGCGGCTGCTGAGTGCGTCCTCGTCCTCCTCGTCTCTGAGCTCCAGCGCCGCTCCCTCCGTGCTGGAGTCGCTCAGATACGCGCCGCTGTCCTCCAGCGCTGAAGCGGGAGCCTCGCTGTCGCGGCTGCAGAAGGCGTAGCGGTGGTTCATGTGCTGCGAGTACGAGCCCGAGTGTGAGAAGCGCTTGCCGCACTTGTCGCACCGATACGGCTTCTCTCCGGAGTGCAGGCGGCTGTGCTCGATCAGATGATGCTTGTGTTTGAAGGCCTTCTTACAGATCTGACACTCATGAGGTCTCTTCCCTGCAGCGAGAGAGAAGAAAGTGTAGCTCTTATCTAATATGTCTCTCTGTGTCTGTCTCTATAGGATTTTTAATTATTATATAATTGACTTAATTTTTTTCTATATATTTGTATATATGAACACAAACATAAATATGCAATATTTATAAATAAATATAATAACCAATATATATACACACATACACAATTTTTAAATTTTTTTTTTTTTTTATAAAAGTTGACTTATTTAATTTTTTATTTCTATATGTTTGTATATATTTATATACAATACTTATATATACACACACATAAATATGTAAAATATTTATAAATAAATATTAAATAAATATAATAATCAACAATTATATATATATATATATACACACATATACATATACACAAATTTTTATATATTTTTTTTATAAAAATGTACATTTTATTTTTTATTTCTATATATTTGTATATATTTATATACAACACTCACATATACACACACATAAATATGCAATATTTATAAATAAATATTAAATATGATAATCAGCATATTATATATACAGTATACACCTGTACTGTACCTGTGTGCTCATATTTATGGCGCAGCAGAGAGCTGCTCTTCTGGAAGGTTTTGTCGCAGATGTCGCAGGCGTACAGTCCTTCCTCCGTCTTCTTCAGCCTCTTCCTCCCAGAACTGATCTCTCCATCAATCCCATCATCCATCAGAGACAGATACTCCAGACCGCCGCGACTCAGCGCTTCAGCCTGCACACAGAGAGAAGGAGGAGAAAATATGAGTTATTATTATTACAGCTGCATGCAGTGTGTTCCTGTGCATTTCACAAGAAAACATGAACATTAACTTTCATTTCAATTTTAAATCAAGATTGTAGATTAAAATACAGTACATATGAATATGAGCGTATTAGGGGATATGGGGAATATTTCAAGACAGTTTAATATGTGACCCTGGAGCACAAAACCAGTCATAAGGGTCAATTTTTCAAAATTGAGATTTAGACATCATCTGAAAGCTGAATAAATAATCTTTCCATTGATGTATGGTTTGTTACGATAGGACAATATTTGGCTGAGATAAAACTATTTGAAAATCTGGAATCTGAGCGTGCAAAAAAATCTAAATATTGAGAAAATCATCTGTAAAGTTGTCCAAATGAAGTTCTTAGCAATGCATATTACTAATCAAAAATTAAGTTTTGATATATTTACGGTAGGAAACTTACAAAATATCTTCTTGGAACATGATCTTTACTTAATATCCTAATGATTTTTGGCATAAAAGAAAAATCAATAATTTTGACCCATACAATGTATTGTTGGCTATTGCTACAAATATACCCCAGCGACTTAAGACTGCTTTTGTGCTGCAGGGCCACATATTTTCAGCTTTTTGAAGTCCACTTAAATATTGCAGTTCATTTAAATAAATTGCGATTATTTTTAAAAGCAATTTTCCATGCAATTTCTTGATTAACATAAGAAAATAAAAGCTACATGTATAATAAAAACCAGTTTAAAGTAGTTAAAATGCAATATAACATTACATCGCCAATTAACCGAATAACTAAATTCAGTTATTGTAATTTAATTTTAACTATGTGGTCAGCATTTGCAATTTTAATGTTGGATATATTATTTAATTACCTGATGCTTTTATCTAGAAATTTCACAGAGAGATTTGCATTTATTAGTACGTTTGAACCAATGAGCTGCAAGACTATGACATTTCTTTTTACAGATGCTCTTGCATATTTTATTTATTTATTTTTTTTATTTGCTTTTAGAACAACATACAGGGAAACATAGTACAAAATATAGGAAAACAGTGCTGTAAATAGAATTTGACAACAGACAAACAAGGCCCAAACAAAGACGCAAGCAACAAAATTAAATTTCATGTAGTTATGTGACGTGTTGGTGTAAGATTGTTTTATATATACGTATAGTACATAGTATATAAAGTAGTTTTATTTGAGAGAGAAAAAAGGAGGGGACAGAGAGAAGAAGAGGGAAAAAACAAAAGAGAAAAAAGAATTCAAATAATCACAATATAATTGAGCAAATAAATAGATTGTAAATGCACTGCAAAAAATGCTTTTCTTTTTTCTTTTAAAATTACTGTCTTGTTTTCAGAAAAAACATGTCAATATTAAGTAGGGATGTAACGATTCACTTAACTCACAATTCGATTCGATTCACGATTTTGATTCCACGATTCGATTCACGATTTTGATTTCACAATTCAATTCACGATTTTGATTCCACGATTCGATTCGATTCACGGTTTTGATTCCACGATTCGATTCGATTCACTGTTTTGATTCCACGATTTGATTCAATTCACGGTTTTGATTTCACAATTCAATTCACGATTCGATTCACGGTTTTGATTCCACGATTCGATTCGATTCACAGTGTTGATTACACGATTCGATTCACGATTTTGATTTCACAATTCAATTCACGATTCGATTCACGGTTTTGATTCCACGATTCGATTCGAAGTTTTGATTCCACAATTCGATTCACGATTTTGATTTCACAATTCAATTCACGATTTTGATTTCACGATTTGATTCACGATTTTGATTTCACGATTCGATTCACGATGTTGATTACACGATTCGATTCACGATTTTGATTCCACGATTCGATTCATGATTTTGATTTCACAATTCAACTCACGATTTTGATTTCACAATTCAATTCACGATTTTGATTTCACGATTCGATTCACGATTTTGATTCCACGATTCGATTAACAGTTTTGATTCCTCGATTCGATTCACGATTTTGATTCCACGATTCGATTCACAATTTTGATTTCACGATTGGATTCACGATTCGATTCGATTCACGATTTTTTTTTTTACAAAATTAGATTTAAGTCAAATTATAAATTAAATGTGTCCTTTTATTATTGCTTGGACAAAATACTGTACGTTTCTTTGTGAAATTGAAATATAACACTATAATAATATACTAATATAGCACTTGTAAATTATTGCTCTTTTGTTGGTTTTGATTGCTTCTATTGTCCTCATTTGTAAGTCGCTTTGAATAAAAGCGTTTGCTAAATGACTAAATTTAAATATAATGTAAAAGTAATTAAAAAAAAGCTCCAAATAAAATAAATAAGTAACACAAATAAAAGAAATCTCTTCATAAGGCTTTGTCTGTGCTCTTTCCATTTACAATTAGACGCAACCACTGCATTTTAATCATGATCCAAACAAAGATGCTGCATATCTAAATTAGATTGTATAATTTCGAAATTTGAAGCAAAAACAGAATGGTTTGACTTAGAAAAATATCTGCATGAAACAAGCTGAATGAGACGCAGATTCACTCTCTGCCA
>NW_015558674.1:208447-214391 GCF_001515605.1 Sinocyclocheilus anshuiensis | reverse complement strand
GCTGCTCTTATGAACAGCAATGATACAGTGTTTCCTTGGTTACCGCTGTAAACAAAGCAGCGCTGCGCTTATGAACAGCAATGATACAGTGTTTCCTTGGTTACCGCTGTAAACAAAGCAGCGCTGCGCTTATGAACAGCAATGATACAGTGTTTCCTTGGTTACCGCTGTAAACAAAGCAGCGCTGCGCTTATGAACAGCAATGATACAGTGTTTCCTTGGTTACCGCTGTAAACAAAGCAGCGCTGCGCTTATGAACAGCAATGATACAGTGTTTCCTTGGTTACCGCTGTAAACAAAGCAGCGCTGCGCTTATGAACAGCAATGATACAGTGTTTCCTTGGTTACCGCTGTAAACAAAGCAGAGCTGCACTTATTAACAGCAATGACACAGTGTTTCCTTGGTTACCGCTGTAAACAAAGCAGAGCTGCACTTATTAACAGCAATGACACAGTGTTTCCTTGGTTACCGCTGTAATATGCATATAAAACTTTAATATGCATTATACAGAGGCAAATTGAAAAGAGAAAATATCATCTAAACTTTTCTAAAGACAGTAAGTTCCCCTCAGACATACATTCATATAAACTCCTACCCCTAATTGAATCGCGATTTGTTTGGCATCTCAACCGATTTGAATCGTCACATATTTGAATCGATTTTCAACCGGCTCGCGGTTACTCGTTACATCCCTAATATTAAGTGAGTTTTTGCCTGAAACAAGCAAAATAATAATATAAAATAATCTTGTTTTCTGTTTGAAATAAGATTATTTATCTTTTTTCTGAAAACAAGACAATAATTTTTACTTGTCTAGAAAATCTAGAATTTTTTTTTTTTAGATATTTTGGCTGGAAAAAAAAGACAAAAAAAAATCTAAGTAAGAAAAGCATTTTTTGCAGAAAAAAAAAAATTATAATTAAAAAAAAAAATGCTCTTGCATATTTCAAATATCCAGCATGCCTGCGTTCAGAGAGATTGTCCGCCGTGAAACGCTGTCATGCTGAGTGCAGATATGAGTGTGCAGACGTGTGGAAACAGACACGAAGTGCAGGGAATTTCCCTCTGCGTGGCGTGTTTGTTTACAGCTCAAGCAGAGGAAACCAATCATCTTCAGAGCGCAGCTGCTGCAATATCATGCACTCTTGCATTATGTGCGTGCGCTTATAAATAGTAAACGTTTCATATTCTGCTTTTATGACTAAGAGTGTAAAATCGGTCTTTCACATTCTAATGTCATTTAATTTGCTTACTAAGTAAATTGAAGATTAAAGCTGATATTGCATTAATAAACAAAATATAATTCATTACAATTACTTGATTTTGTAATTAGTGGTCTTTGCTAATTTAATTAAAAGGTATGAAATAACTGGTGTTTGTTCAGATCATAAACCGTAAATACAATGTTTCATGGCTTTCAGTTAAAATAACTTTAGATAAATAACTTTGAGTCAAAACCATGTTAAATGTAAGTTTTAGCAGATAAACTAAACTGTATTATAGTCCGGTTCTAATCTGCTGAATGCTACTATAAAGCTTGAAGATATTATGAACATCATGATTTTCTGTAAACAAATCAATAAAACAGTCAATTTGATAAACATTTCGTTTCCTGGCAATAAAATAAACAAAAAATGTAAATCAATGGGTATTACAAAAAAATATTAATATTGACAATATGTTCAACCCCAACTTCCTGTTTCAACAGGAAATATGTCTACACAGGACAGGAAACTATGCTTGTCAAGGTGTTACATTGGTCTTCTTTTTGTTGTTTTTCACATTAATTTTATTTTTATATTTTATTATATATATATTTTAAATACATTTTTGTTATTATGAATGTCATATTTTTGTGTATTATTAGACATGTAGAATAAATTTTGTTATAATGAATCATATTTGTATTTTTGTATTTTATTGCATATATTTAGAATACATTTTTATATAATGAATATCATATTTTTTGTTTTTTATATTTTGTTACACATATTTAGAATAAACTTTTGTTATAATGAATATCATATTTTTATCTTTATATTTTTATTATGCATATTTAGAACACATTTTTGTTATAAAAAAAATAATTTTTTTATTATACATAATGAACCTCATATTTCTTGCAGTAGCCTTTATTTTGAGTGTGTTCTTACCATGATCGAATGTTTTTCGTGTTGTATTCTCTTCAGAATGGATTCTGACTCCGCCTCCACCATATACGCCACTGGAGACAGGAAGCCCGGACTGAGCGCGGGTGGCGTGAGAGGAAGTGATGTCAGACCGTTGTGTCCCAGACCGACGGGGATCATGTGATTGAAGAGCGGGAAGCTGCTGAACACTGTGCTGCCGAACAGCGGCGATGCTGCATAAGCCCCGCCCACCTGTTGCTGGGAGGGCGGAGTCAGTCTCTTAAACACGCCGTCGCGTCTGTCGTGATGCGGCGAGTAGCCGTTAAACGCCAGGTTTCGCGGTGCACCGGAGACTGAATGCAGTTTGGGAATAGACAAGTCTAAAGGTTCGCTCTGGATGTGGTTTGGTTGCCGTGGCGATGTGTTGATTGACAGGTCCAGGCCGGGAGGAGAGCCGAAGCGCGAGCCAATAAGATGCTGGCGTTCGGGTAAAGCGGGTGACGTTGGTTTTCTCGGACTTGCGCTTTCTTCACTCGGCCAGCGGTTATCCAGCTGCGCTGGTGTCGGTAAAGGCACGAGGATCTGCTGCGGCACAGAATGCCAAGACGCCCGCTGCGGCGACGACAGCTGTCTATAGGGGGCGTGATTGGCGGTGGGCGACGTCTGGGTGTCGTACGCCTGAGAGTTGTTTTCGTTTTTCGCTTGTTTCTCGTCTCTCACCTCCCTCCGCAGCATCTCCTGCAGCAGGTGTTCGAATTTGCTGCGCGACTGCAGTAGCGGCAGCAGCGTGGTGCCTTTAAACACGCCCGCCCTCAGCGCCAGATCCTCTGCCGGGTCCCACGAGCGGCTCAGGACGGGAACGGACGACTCCAGCGGCCCGTACGGAGATCCCTTCCCTCGGCTGCTGTTCCTCCCGCCGACAGCAGGGGGCGACGTGGACGACGGGAAGAGGTACGCGGGATGGGCGTGGCCGTTATAATGAGCACCGCTTAGGCACTTCTTGCTGCTGAGGTGTGAGCTGTAGGAGCCCGAGTGACTGAAACGCTTCTTACAGTTCGAGCATTCGTACGGCTTCTCACCTGCACAGGAGAAACACAGAAACTTAACATCATCGTATCTGACTGACTTTGGCATGAGGTGTATTTTTATTTGAGGAAGTCATTGACTGATGAATCTGTCAAGAAATATTCTGGTCACATTTCCTATGGAAGCCCAATTCAGCCACATAGGGGAAAATCATGCCATAATTATGAGATAAAAAAAGTCCAAATTATGACATAAATCATAATTATGACATAAAAAGTTGAAATTATTGCTTAAAAGACAAAATTACAACAAAGGTCTGACATATAAAAATGCAACTTTTTATTACATAATTTGGACTTTTTATCTCATAATTATGGCTTTTCGTCATATTTATGATTTGACAAAGCATGATGTTTTCCCTTGTGTGACTTAGCATCTCATAATTTCAACTTTTAATGTCATAAATCTGACTTTTATTACATATTTTTCAATTATTTTTACCAAAGCATGACTGTTTACGTAACAATTTGGTTTTCTTATGTGGCAGAAATGGACTTCCACACATTTCACTCCAATTTCAAATATATATTCTTTTATTTGAACTATTTATTATCTTAAGATTTATTACTTAATATCTTTAATTATGTATTATTATTATTATTATTATTATGATGATGATGACAGTAAATGTAACCCCCTAAAATAAATAAATAAATAATTAGTTAGTGTCCGGACAGGGTAATTTTTATTACTTTAAAAATAACAATGTTTTTATTTTTTTTGACATTTTCATTACTTTAAAAATAACAGTTTTTTTTTTTTTTTTGACAATTTGTTGGCAATTAGGGTCATTTTTATTACTTTAAAAATAAATAAAAATATGTTGTTGTTTTTTTGACATTTTCATTACTTTAAAAATAAATAAAAATATGTTTCTTTGGACATTTTTTTTTAGGCAATTAGGGTCATTTTCATTACTTTAAAAATAAATAAAAATATGTTTTTTGGACATTATATTTTTAGGCAATTAGGGTAATTTTCATTACTTTAAAAATAAATAAAAATATGTTTTTTGGACATTATTTGTTTAGGCAATTAGGGTCATTTTCATTACTTTAAAAATAAATAAAAATATGTTTGTTTGTTTTTTGACATTTTAATTACTTTAAAAATAAATAAAAATGTTTTTTGGACATTATTTTTTTAGGCAATTAGGGTCATTTTCATTACTTTAAAAATAAATAAAAATATGTTTGTTTGTTTTTGGACATTTTCATTACTTTAAAAATAACTGTGGGTTTTTTTTTAGGACATAATTTGTTGGCAATTAGGGTCATTTTCATTACTTTAAAAATAAATAAAAATATGTTTTTTGGACATTATTTTTTTAGGCAATTAAGGTAATTTTAATTACTTTAAAAATAACAGTTTTTAGGACATTTTTAGGCAATTAGGGTCATTTTCATTCATTTAAAAATAACTGTTTCTTTTTTTTGGATATTATTTTTTGGCAATTAGGCTTTATTTTCTTTATGAACAATATAATTTAGGCTTGTGCATTTCTTGTTGAGATTCCTTTTGCAGTATCATTTGAATCCTCATTGCTTGAAGCGAATCTCTCTTACCGCTGTGAATGCGCAGGTGCTCTTTGAGGTGATGCTTGTATTTAAAGGCCTTTCCACACTGATTACACTTGAACTTCCTGTTCTCCAGACCGGACTCAGACATGGAGCTCTGGAACAGACGAGCAATAATCAGCATGTTGTGTTTCTGTATGCGGCTGGTTTGTTACGCAGGCGTCTGATGTCAGTACCTTCTGGTGAGTCTGGCTGTGGAGGGTTAAGTGGTGCTCCATCTGAGCGCGGTACGGCGTACTGTATCCACACAGAGGACACACGCTGTCTCCTCCATCCCTGTCCTGACAGAACTTCACATGTTCCCGCAGAGACATGACAGAGACGTCAGGGTTCAAGGCTCCACCGTCTGCACACCGTAAGAGAATGAGATCAGAGATTCCGGTCAATCTCTACATGGATAAACAGTCGAAATTCAGTTTTTCATTAGAAAGGAAGAATTCAAACAGGTTTGACATCCCAGGGAACAAATTTAGGTAAAAAAAACGTTGTGGGAACATTGTTTTGAAATGTTTCTAAACGTTGAAATGTCCAGTTTTCTCGTCAAGATTATAATTTATTTAAAGGTAAAAAAATGTTTCTTACAACATTCTACTGATGTTATTTTCACCCAAGATTTAACGTTATTTGAACGTTTATTTTTAATTTTCTAAGAACATTAACATGTCTAGTTTTCTTGTCGTGATTGTAACGTTATTTAAAGATTACAAAAATGTTTGACAACATTCTACTGTTATTTTCACCCCAAATATTGTTATTTAAATGTTTATTATTAGTTGTCTAAGAATGTAACGTCTCGGTTACGTATGGTAACCCTCGTTCCCTTAAGTGAACGGAGACGTCACGTCGGATGACCGACGAATTGGGATCTCGCTTAGAGAGACCAAGCTACTTCGAGTGTACAGGTGCATCTCAATAAATTAGAATGTTGTGGAAAAGTTCACACACACACACACACACACACACACACCCACTCACCCACTCACGCTCACTCACACACACACCCAGTCACACTCACTCACACACACACCCAGTCACGCTCACTCACACACACACCCAGTCACGCTCACTCACACACACACACACAGTCACGCTCACTCACACACACACACACACACGCTCACACACACACACACACACTCACACTCACACAC
>NW_015558674.1:205311-208023 GCF_001515605.1 Sinocyclocheilus anshuiensis | reverse complement strand
GTCTCTCTAAGCGAGATCCCAATTCGTCGGTCATCCGACGTGACGTTGAGAGTGACCGACTGAAAGGGAACTATGTCCGGTTTTCTTGTTGTGATTATAACGTTATTTAAATGTTACAAAAATTATACTTACAACATTCTATTAACATTATTTTTACCCAAAATGTAACGTTATTTGAACGTTAATTTTAGTATTCCAAGAGCATTAAAATGTCTAGTTTTCTTGTCTTGATTGTAATGTTATTTAAAGGTTACAGAAACATTTCTTAGAATGTTCTACTAACATTATTTTTACCCAAATGTAACGTTATTTGAACGTTTATTTTTAATTTTCTAAGAACATTAACATGCCAAATTTTCTTGTCATGATTAGAACGTTATTTAAAGGTTACAAAAACTTTTCTTACAACATTCTACTGATGTTATTTTCACCCAAAATATTGTCGTTTAAATGTTTATTATTAGTTGTCTACGAATGTAACAATGTCCAGTTTTCTTGTTGTGATTGTAACGTTATTTAAAGGTTCTTACAACATTCTACTAACAACATTTTTACACAAAATATGTTATTTGAACGTTTATTTTTAATTTGATAAAAATACTAAAATGTCCAGCTTTCTTGTCATGATTGTAACATTATCTAAAGGTTACAAAAATTATTGTTACAACATTGTACGAACATTATTTTTACCCAAAATGTAACGTTATTTGAATGTTTATTTTTAGTATTCTAAGAACATTAAAATGTCTAGTTTTCTTGTCTTGATTGTAATGTTATTTAAAGGTTACAGAAACATTTCTTAGAACATTCTACTAACATTATTTTTACACAAATGTAACGTTATTTGAACGTTTATTTTTAATTTTCTAAGAACGTTTTCTTGTTGTGATTGTAATGTTATTTAAAAGTTACAAAAATATTTATTCGAATGTTTAAGTACAAATAACAGAAGGGCATTTTGAGAATGCTGTTCTAAGAACATTTTCTCTCAACATTATAAGAACGTTCATCAAGTACAAATAAGATCGTAACGACGTTCCAAGAACGTTTTTTTCTCAACGTTATGAGAATGAATATCAAGCATAATAAAGTTGGTTAAAGTTGAGAGAACGCTCCCTGTTAGCTGGGACGAGGGTGAGTAAATGATGACAGAATGATCCTTTCTGGGTGAATTATTTCTTTAAAGTGGTCATGAAATGGAGATTCAAAATGTTCTTGATATTGACACATAGGAGAGGTTGTTATAGTAAAAACTAAAGATGTCACAATTCTCAATATAATATCGAACCATTCGGTACGACATCCACGGTTCAATATGTGCTTGTGAATCGCGGTTGTTCGCTGTAAAAAAAGCTATGTCGATTAGCAATGGATTACAAATATACTTAATCATTATGAAAACACCCGAGATGTCTTGAACTCAGAAAAACTATATATTGTCTCAGGCGAGTATTTATTGTCTTCATGTTTCATCATTCAAAACGTTTCTATCTTTTTATTCAGTCACAGCGATAGCGATGCCTTTGTCCATATCAGGGATTTCCTGGAACGTCATCAGTTCTATTACTTCGGTGATGCATATGTGGATTTTCTGCGTGAGTGCGCTCTCTGACTACCAGTATGAAATGAACCAGACATTATATGTGTTTATAGAGCTCAATAATGGCCAATCCATCCTATTTTGGGTAAAAATAAGAAAAATAATACCTCTCTCAAAAGAAATTTGAAGTAGACATATAATAATCCACGTCTTTCTCCATTGTACAGATGTTTACCGGAAGTTTTTGTTGTTAATTTGTTTTAAAAATCACATTTTAAATTGCAAAAAACATTCCATTAGAACCGAACCGAACCAAACCGAAAACTGTGGTTAAAAAAATGAGGTATGTATTGAACCGTGGGCTAACTGTATTGTTGCATCCCTAGTAAAAACACAGTAAAGGTTTTCAAACGAGTTCCGCATGTAATGCTCATTTCATATGCAAAGATGGCAGCCAATCATAGCAGTGGGTGTTTACATTGAAGACACGCCCCTTCCAATCTAAATTATGATGAAAAAACCATACTATGATTACAACTGCACCCCAGGAAACATTATAAAACAATTAAAAATTGAATTTCATGACAAGCACTACTAGTTGACCTTTGCCCTCGGGTGACTCGTATTCTCCTGGTGACCAGCAGACGGGCGACATGTCGCCCTGAGCGCAGTCTAAATGGTACGAGTTCACGGATCCGTTGCGCTGTTGTGCGTGAATCGGGCCGTCCATCACACGAGCATCAGTCTGACCTGAAAGATAAACAAACGTCAGTGTTGTCATCTTAAAACATTTACTCTTATCTAAAGATGATAAATATACTGCAATTGCACACTTTTAGTTGTTACTTCTAACTGTTGTTCAGCTAATATCATGTATATTTAAATGTAAAAAATGTTTAAATGTCTTTTTTAAATATTAAATTTACATTTTTTAATGATATTTTGAGATATATTACGCCATAAAGACATGCTTTTATTTAGTCCAGTGTCAATTCATGTTTCATTGCATCTTTACATCAAGTCGGTGTTTAAAGTAATATGTTTGCATGCTTATATTAACATATTTATTTAAAAAGTTAAAATAACAAAAATATGTACATGGAATAAAAAATACAATAAAAATATATAAAGTAAGCAAAGATTAAAGTGCAAAAACAAAGTTCATATATATA
>NW_015558674.1:197927-205161 GCF_001515605.1 Sinocyclocheilus anshuiensis | reverse complement strand
TTTTTATATTTAAAATAATCATAAAATAATCACAACAAATGCATAAAACATAAAATAACAATAAAAGCAAAGAATTAAAAAATAATTAAAACATTTTCAACTAATAACTTTTTCTGAGCTGCTGTTTAGTCCAGATTAAAATGTAAAAATGTGTACGTGTAAACATAAAATAAATATCAAGTCTTTAAGTAAATATGTAAATGCTGTTTAACTTTATTATAGTTTTTAGCCTGCTGACATTCATTTAGATTTCAGATGTTGCGTGTTTGTGATGCTGTGTGATTCTCGTTAATGAAATCTAAAGGATGCTTCAGCTTGAAGAGAAAATGGCTCGAATGTTGCAGTAATCCTCCCTTGAAACCAATAAGACTAAAATACAAGCAGAAGTGAGCGAGGAGGGATGCCAGCACTGCGCTGCGACTCGGGACGAGTTCTCAAATGTTTGCAGATGTTGGCATGGGCTTTCCAGCTCTCTCATGTGGCCGTGGAAGAGTCCGCGCGCCTCAGCGCCGTAAATAGTCTGTTGTAGGCGAACCCTGCGCGTTTGATCTCTGCCGAACAAAAGGAAACGCTCACACACTCAGTTTTGATTTTTGGAGGAGGACCATCACCTCGTTTGATGTGAGGAAATATTACGAGGCTTGATGAGTGCAGCAGTTTTGACTGAAAACGCTTTCTCAGTGAGATCAGACTCATTACATTCATGCTGATAATTTCTCTTAAATGTGTCACGTCTGTATTGTGTGAAGCTGACATGAATGTAGGCCGCTCACTCATCTTTGGCACAGTTTCAAAACTTCCTGATTACATCAAAGTTCAAAATGCTGAATTCTACATATGCAGAACCCTGAAAGGGTGAGAAAAACACTAAAACTGGGTTTTAATGGCACTTTAGGCTGTTCAGAATGAAATCCCAGCATACTACATATTGAATACTGCACACTAAGTATGCATACTGCTATTTTCTGACAAAAATATATCAAACTGTATTCAACAGTATTGTGCTACATTGTCATCACATGACCTCAACATGAAAGTAGCATCAAGTCATCATTATTATAAATATTTAGTTTCTTTAATTTCGCATTTTTAATTTTTGTACTTACTACGGACCAGTTCAAGGGTGAAAAAACGTTTTTTTTATGGTTTTAATGTCACTTTAGGCCCCTTTGTTCAGAATACAATCCTAGCACACTAGTTACTGAATATTGCACACTAAGTATGCATAATGCTATTTTCTGATAATAACGTGAGACATTACATGACCGCAATATCTAGTCGCTATTATTGAAATACATTTATTTCTACATTTTACATTGCATTTTAAATTTTTGTACTTAATATGGACCAGTTCTAGGGTGAGAAAAAAACTGGGTTATAATGTCATATTTAGGCTGTTCAGAATGAAATCCTAGCATACTACTTACTGAATGCTGCACACTAAGTATGCATACTGCTATTTTCTGACAAAAATATGTGTGAAACAGTATGAAGTATTCAACAGAATTGTGCTACATTGTTGTCACAAACTTTTTTTTGTTTTTGTTTTTATTTTGCATTTTTAATTTGTGTACTTAGTATGGACCAGTACAAGGGTGAGAAAAACATTTTTAAGGTTTTAATGTCACTTTAAGGTCCCTTTGTTCAGAATGCAATACTAGCATACTACTTACTGAATACTGCACACTAAGTATACATACTGCTATTTACTGACAAATAATATGTGAAACAGTACATGACCTCAATGTGAGACTAACATCCGGTCATTATTAAAGGGGTCATATGATGCTTTTTTAAATAGCATTATTTGGTGTATTTGGACGGAATATGTTGACATGCTTTAATGTTCAAAAAACACATTATTTTTCAAATACTGTACATTATTGTAGGTCCTCTATGCCCCGCCTCTCTCAAATGCTTCGTTTTCTACAAAGTCCCTCCTTCCGACAAGTGCAGTCTGCTCTGATTGGCCAGCTGACCCAGTGCATTGTGATTGGCCGAACACCGCAAGCACTTGTCGGAAATGTAACGCCCCTTACCATAATCACGAGCTTCAGCTTTCAAAATAAATGTAAAGACAGTAAATAATGTCATTAGTTTTACCATCAGTTCAAGCCCGAAAGGGGAACAGACACAGTAATGATGCAGTACACAAGCCGCGATTAAGACAGCTGACTCTACTGTGATGTGACGCTGTCTCTCTCTCTCTCTCTCTAACACACACACACACACACACGATGCGCAAAACTCCACATTTGAACAGTCAATAGCAAATACTTAAACTAATAACAAAACAGTAGCTGATTCAGAAGCGCCAGATTGTCATAGCAAAGTCAGAATTACCTCCTCTCCTAGGTTCATGAAACGGTCGTCCATAAAATGCATTGCTGTTCTGTTGTAAGTAATCTTAAAGATTACTAAATGCATCTACTTTCGGAAGGCCAAATAAAGTGCTTTTGCTTTCGCCTAGAAACACACAGCGTCTCCCTGACATGCTGCTTCAACACTAACTGCGGTTACTGAAACCACGCCTTCTTTCTTTGCGTGCACATTTGGGCGCATTATGCAAATATTCCCACATAGTGAGGTAGATATGTGGGGGCGTGTTAGAACGAGCCGTTTTAGGGGGGTGTGGCAGAGTCTTAACTTTGATAAAGAATATCTCTTTGGTTTTGAGACTTTAGTCTTTGCAACTTCAGGGATCTTATCAATGCACAATCAGCTTGTAACACTCCAAAGAGAAAGGAAAACTTGAAATCGCATCATATGACCCCTTTAATATACATTTATTTTTATTTTGCATTTTAAATTTGTGCACTTAGTATGGACCAGTTTTAGGGTGAGGAAAAAAAGGGTTTTAATGTCACTTTAGGTCAATGTCAATTTAGGCTTTAGAATGAAATCCTAGTATATTACTTACTGAATACTAAGTTTGCATACTGCTATTTTATGACAAAAAATATGTGAAACAGTATGCAACAGCATTGTGCTACATTGTTGTCACATGACTTCAAAATGAGAGTAGCATCCAGTCATCATTATTAAAAAATACTTTTTATTTTGCATTTTTTAATTTTTGTACTTATTACAGACCAGTTCAAGGGTGAGAAAAACACTAATAACTAGGTTTTAATATCACTTTAGGTCACTTTGCTCAGAATCCTAGCATACTACATACCAAATTCGGCATACTAAGTATACATACTGCGATTTTCTATCCTAAAAATAATATGAGAAACAGTAATCAGTATGCAACACTTTCAGACAGTAGTATGCTACATTGTTGTCACATAACCTCTACATTTTACTTTTATTTTTTGTACTTAGTACAGACCAGTTCAAGGGTGAGAAAAACACTTCATGCCATTCTTAAAAAATAAATAAATAAATATTTCATTCATTTATTTTTTAAATAGATATTTGAAGTTTTTTTGTTTTTTTTCGATCATGTATACAAGTATTATTTTCTAGAAGTAACATAAGGCAGTAAACATTTCAGATTGTAGTATGCTACATTGTTGCCATCATCTCTCTCTCTCTCTCTCTCTCTCTCTCTCTCTCTCTATATATATATATATATGGCTGGATACTCTTTCATGTTGAGGTCATGTGACAACAATGTAGCATACTACAATGGTGACTGGATGTACAAAGTACACTGTATAGTGTACTACATACAGCTTCGCTGTTAAAATTGTTCTTGATGTTTCATTACAAGTTCTTCAGATGTTTTATTCTGGAGTATAAAAAGGATTCTCCTGTAAAACCCTGTTTTGGTTTTAACTGGAGATTTTTCGTGAAGAGGCAGGAGTGACTTACAGTGCTCAGGGTCTGCGGCTGTGATTTTCAGCGGTGTGGTTTCGGTGTCGGCCCAGCTCTCCGCACACGGTACGGGACTGCCGGGCTCCGTGCCCTCGCTGGGCGTCAGACTGACTTTATCCTGAGCATCTCTGCTGTCCAGAACCTCCATCCCCCAAACGCTGCCCTCATCCTCGCCTTCAGAGCCCAGACAGCGCTCCGGCTCACCTGAGAAAGCACCACATTAGCACTGACGTTACAATGGCAAAAATAGCTCAGAAATCGATCATACTTGACCTAATGAATGACATTCACAGATTTATAAATGTTGCCATTATCATTTCATATATTCATTTATTAACTCTGCTCAATATCTAATGCTGTCTAATGTGAAAATCATGTTTTTTTACAAAAAAATAATTAATAAATAATGCATCGCAAAAATGTCTCAGAGTGTTAACATAGTTACTATTTATCAGTTAATATATCAATTTGTTCATTTGGAAATAATATTTTATTATCTCGGCTCAATTTCTAATCATGTCTAATGTGAAAGCATTGATTTTTACGATAAATAAAAAATTGCATCGCAAAAATAGCTTGGTAATTGAATCACACTTGATCGAATTAATGACATTCACAAATTTATAAGTGTTTCTACAATAATAATCAATTTATATATTCATTTATTAACTTGGAAATACTATAACTTCATTATTTCTGTTCAATATCTAATGCTGTCTAATGTGAAAGCAGTGATTTTACAATAAACAAAATACACAACAAAAATGCATTGCAAAAATGGTTCGGAAATGGACTAATCTTGATCTTATTATTGCCATCCTCACATTTATTTTTTTCTGTATTTTTAATTTTTGCATGTAGTAGAGACCCGTTCTAGGGTGAGAAAAACACTTATTGTTTTTAAAACAGCATTTTAATGTCACTTTAGTTCACGCAATCCTAGCATGCTACTTACTGAATATTGCATACTAAGTAATGCATACTGCGATTTTCTCACTCTCTCTATATATATGAAACAGTATGTGGTTGCCACAGCATCTATTAAGCATTTTATTAATTTATACATCCATTTATTATTCTGGAAAAAAGAATATTATTTAAATGATATTTAACCTTCATGTAACCAGCATGAAAAGACTTGCAGGAATTTAATATAAGCTGACAAACAGTTTTAACCCTAAATGTCAGGCAAAGGGTTAAGATTAAGATCTTGTGAAAAAAAAAACAAACAGTTAACATTAAACGGAACAGATGAAAAAGCACGACGAGTGTGAAGTTCTCAGAAAGAGAACATGTTTTTAAAGCAAACAAGTGAACATTCAATTCATGTCAGCAAAGGCTTTTAAAATGATTCTTGTAGCATTAGATATACGAAGTAATCCTCACGCACACACACACACACACACAGACAGATGTGTGTTTAATGTTTGAATTGTGATTCGGCCTAATTGCTTAAATCCTATAAAAAGTCACAAATGTGCAACACGAACTTGATTAAACAGAGAACAGGCTGTGATTCACATCAGCTGGCTTTTATACATTTATAAATACACTTGAATGGATTGGCAGCCGCAGACTCACGGCAATATAATTTTCCCGAATGGGAATTGGGGTGTGCAGTATTTTTGGGTGAAGAGCGCATGAGAAACTGAAGGCCTGAAAGCTGTTAGGACGGCAGATTATGCGAACGCACCAGACACACCAGACACTAGTTCACTTGGCTTGACGTGACGTGTTTGTTTAATACACAAACGCCATATAACCTATTTTGTCTTTTCATCTTTTGTATTCATCAAGAAACATATGACTGCGCATATCTGTGGGCGAAGCGGAATCGAGAGCAAGCGCTTTCACATCGTGAAACTGGACATTAAAGAAAATCCCATACTAGTAATATGACATTTAATCATCAATGCACTTTTGCTATGAATCATCATTTAACAACCTCTAAACAGGTCTAAAATGATGATTTCTATTAGCAGTATTTTTTGTTTACCATAAACGGCCGTAAATGCAACATAGAATCACTTTTGCAGTTTTTGTGACGCAGCTGAGGATTACACATTACATGTTGCTGATTTGTGTACTATTCTGGTTTTGTTGCACCACTAATATTGTTGCTGTTTAATCATAAATATTCTCCTTCTTTTGTAAGTTTCTTTATGTGTCTGCTAAACGAATAAATGTAAATATAAACTATCAAATTAATGCAATTAAAATATTTGTTGGCACTTGTGTAAAAGTATTAGGAGTTGAACTTTTAAGTGTTAAAATAACACTGGTGTGTATATTATTAAATATTTTCTTTATGTGTCTGCTAAACGAATAAATGTAAATATAAACTATCAAATTAATGCAATTAAAATATTTGTTGGCACTTGTGTAAAAGTATTAGGAGTTTAACTTTTAAGTGTTAAAATAACACTGGTGTGTATATTATTAAATATTATTTTAATATAAGATCATTGCTACACTGTTTACAAGCTCTAAACAAGTTTAAAATTATCATTTTTTTATTAGTAGTATTTTTGTTTCCCATAAATGCAACACAATTACATCACAAAAACTCTACCCCAGTAGATAAAAGATAGAATGCATGAAATAGAAGATAAAAATGCATGAAATATTGCTGATTTGTACTATTCTGCTTTTGTTGCACCACTAATATTGTTGCCGTTTCATCATAAATATTTTTTCTTCTTTTGTAAGTTTCTTTATGTGTCTGCTAAATTAATAAATGTCAATATAAACTATCAAATTAATGCAATTAAAATATTTGTTGTGTAAAAGTATTAGGATTAACTTTTAAGTGCACTTCGAGTATAAAAATAACACTGGTGTGTATAGTATTAAATCTTTTTTATTATCAGATCATTGCTACAGTGTTTACAAGCTCTAAACATGTTTAAAATGATCAGTTTTATTAATAGTTTTTTTGTTACAGTACACTACAGCAGAATCACCTTTTACAGTGTTTTTGTGATGCAACCATGTTCATAGGCTTTCAAGAAGTAAAAAATGCATGAAATATTGCTGATTTGCACTATTTTTGTTTTGTTGCACGACTAATATTGTTGCTTTTTATCATAAATGTCCTTCATTTGTATGTTTCTTTCTGAACATGATTAATGCAAACTAAATATGTGTTGGCACTCGAGTCAAAGCTGAACTTTTAAGTGCACTCGAGTGTAAAAATAGCCGTGGTGTTAAAGCAGTGTGGAGGATTGTGTTGTGGGCGATCTTTCATCATTCTGGCGCTGAACTATGTGTGTTTATTAGCGTCTCTAATCAGTTGGTACAGCAGGGCAGGAAGCTACAGTTTCAGTTAGACTGTAATGGAACAAACATACAGCGCTGACGCATGCAGGAGTGTGTGTGTGTGTGTGTGTGTGTGAGTGTGTGTGTGTGTGCG
>NW_015558674.1:190885-197908 GCF_001515605.1 Sinocyclocheilus anshuiensis | reverse complement strand
TGTGTGTGTGTGTGTGTGTGTGTGTGTGTGAGAGAGAGAGAGTGTGTGTGTGTTTGTGAGAGAGAGTGTGTGTGTGTGTGAAGACCCACTGCTGCTCACGTATGAGTAATACACCTCTGCTCAATGTATATGTCAAACACGTGCTGTTCCTACCGGTTCACTGCAGATGCACACACACACACACTCCTGCACACTGCATATTACGACCAGGGCCTTTCCAGTTATGACTGTGCAAAACAGGGGCGATCAAACCCATCCGCACAGATGAATGTTACAGCTTTCATTTTACATGGAAACACATATTTTTTATAGAGTGCTATCTATCTATTTATCTATCTACACCCCCAGTTAAAGGTCTAAATTTGTTTCTCATGACCTTAAAACTTGTTGATTTTAAGCTTCTGGTTAAATTAGTTTAGTAGATATGTTTTGTGTGGGTGTATATATATATATATATATATACAGTGGGGAAAAAGGTATACCTATGATGAAAATTACAGGCCTCTCTCATCTTTTTAAGTGGGAGAACTTGCACAATTGGTGGCTGACTAAATACTTTTTTTCCCCACTGTATATATATATACATATAATTTATTTAATTGTATTTTTGTATTATATTACATTTGTGTGTGTATATATTTAGTTGATATATTATTGCATTTTATTATACATACATATACAGTATATATATATACATACATACATACACACACACCAAAAAATTATATATAAATACAAAATTATATCTACTAAAGTAAAGGGAGCAAGCTGAAAGAGAGTGAGAGATTTTTTTCTTTTATTACTTATAATATTTATATTATATAATACTTATATTTTTATTACTTTATGCTTTTACATGTATAGTGAAGCAGAAGCATCATGAAGTGTTCATCACACACGCTAGTGTTTAAAAGCATCCCATGATGCACCTCTCCAGAGAGATCCGAGCTGAGATCTAAAAAAATAAACTGCTCAGCTGTAAGAGTTTTCATTTGCGTCACGTTTTCATCATTTCTATGCGTGTTATTTCAGAATTTGCATTACTTCACCATTATTTTAAAATGTAAATATTAGGGAATGAGCAGATGTCATCGTCATGTAGATCAACTTTTTAGTGTTATTTATTTTTAGCTCGCCATTTTTAATGCATTAATGTGCAGTTTTTTGTTTTTTTTTATTATTAACAGAATGATTTTTTAATGTTCTAATTATGAACTAAATGAAAATTGCATAAGAACATTACAGTGTTTTCTTCTCTCATCTCATTTTACTGAAAGACGAAATTGTCTGAAACATTAATGCATCCTGCATTTTTAAAAATTGATAACAAATCGGACCCACGTTCTAAAGATTTAAGTGAAGTTAAGAAACGAATATTTGCCGCAAGCATGCAGCATTGACACATATTCGACGTCTTCAGCTTGAAAACCCTGATGCAGATCTTCTAATCTGCGTGTTCTGATCGTCTCAGGAAACAGTTCAGTACTATGCAAACTTCAAACGTTTACTTTTCCTTTTCAAACGCAGATTGTGGTTACAATGAGGCAGAAACATCAAGCGGGAATTGGAGATGAACAGCAGTGGGAGTCGCGGTGGATGGAGGTGTTTCAAAACTTTCGTTTCTTGCCAACACAGATCCACACACACTATGTATCATTCTACACTCATTTACCCCACTATCTGACCTAAAAAGGGCATTACTAGGCATTAAACCTTGAATTATGAGTGTGAAAGTGTGCCTTAAAATACAAAATGCCATTAGGAAGCCATTCTGACCTGTGCAACTTACTAGAACACGCTGCTAGTTTAAAAGGTCAAGCTGCAAACACAACACCAGAAAAAAACAAAGGTCACAATCTGCTAAACTACATTTGGTTTTACCTTCGTGTGCCGCGATCCGTGATCGGTATCCTTTCAGCAAGCATCCAACAATCCGAATGTCTGGAAGAAGTTCAGCAACACGCCGTGAATTATCTGACTCGGCTATTTTCACACTCTGACAATGAGTCTGAGACGCACCACATCACAGTTTCAACACCTCCCACGGCTCTTCACCATGCCTCACACTACACAGACGGCACTCGCACAGGACCGACTCGACCCCAGGCAGGGTCAGCCGTGGACAGAAGCGCCTAAACGGTTGCTGTTTGCATCAGCTCACGTCTCTGTATGATTCTCATAAGTCACGCAGGAGGTCAGTCATCTCACGCACACACGCTGATAAGAGCCTGACAAGCATCACCTTCTTTCAGAGTGTGTCACCACCAGCAGCAGAGTGTGTGGCTCGACTGATTTCACTGAATGAAGAGTCCACTACGTTTCATTTAAGTACTGTATCAGTCTACATATAGAAATAACAGTACACAAATGGGTCAATAGTTGAGGTTAGATTTAAACTGGCATGAAACTGTATTTGCATTACATTGCATTCATCCATAAAATAACTATACTTTACTTTATTATGATGTTTAATTATTTTGATTATTTCATTTGATATACATGCATATGACATACATTGCATTCACTTATTTAATCAATCAATAAAATACTGATTCTATTATTATGATGTTTAATTATTTTGATTACATATATATATATATATATATATATATATATATGATATACATTATATTCACTTTTTTAATTAAATAAAATAACTATACTGATTATTATTATATTTATTATGATGTTTAATTATATTATTTCATTTTATATACATACACGATATACATTACATTCACTTAATTAAATAATAAAATAATTATACTGATTATAATATTATATTGACATTTAATTATTTTGATTATTGATTATACAAACACACACACACACACACACACACTTTATATATAAATCTTTCTAATTTAATTATATTGATTTATTGATAATATTATATTATATTTAATTAGAATGATTATATCACATATATATCATTCTAATTATTTTATTATATTGATTATAATATTACACTTGCATTACATTATGATATTTAATTATAATGATTATTTACTATATATATATATATATAATCATATCTTTATTTATATAATATTATCTTGCTAATATTACCTTGACAATAATTATAATGATCATATATACGTATATACACACACACACATAGATATATAGATATATATATAAAAGCAACATCAAGAATCATCTTAAGTAAGAGTATAGAGCTAAATTAAAGTAAAAAGCAGATCATTTGATGAGAAAAGTCTGAGATCTCTTCTGAAACACTACATTACTGGGGTCTTTTCATTAGGACTATAAGCTAAAAAGCTAATTCTTCATTTAAGTTGCGTTTAGCAGACTCAGTTGAGATATTTAAATGCTATTTTCTTGTGACTGAGATATTAACATGGTTTTCAGAGTGTGTGGGAAGCTCTTTCACAGCGGCTGCATCAAACGTGTTCGTGTTCCAGTCGTAGTATCAGTTCCAGGTCTGATGCATTATGGGAAGCCGTAAAATCACTAATGACATCCCTGTATCTCAGATGCTCCTCCAAGACAGCAGTGAGATTAACAGAGCAAACCAGTCTCAGAAAAACACCCAGAGATCTCACAAGGCTTCAGAAGAGATCTCAGCAATCATTCACCCAGAAACCAACACTTCAGATCTCAATAAGAGCTCTTACTGTAAGTCAACTATTGACTCATTTGTGTCTTTACTTCTCTTCAGGGATTTTAGGAGAAACATCTGAAACCCAGTTGATACTTCAGTAAAAAATACATGATATAAAAGCAATAAATCTTTCCAAAGTAATATTGTCGTGATAGTTAGCGTGTGCATTTGTCTGTAGATATGACTGTTAAAATACAGCCGTGTTTTCTTTATTTTCAACATTGCCATCTTTAAAGCAACACAACAAACACATACCAAATGCAATTAAATGCCAAACACTTGCATTACATTATGATATTTAATTATAATGATTATTTACTATATATATATATATATAATCATATCTTTATTTATATAATATTATCTTGCTAATATTACCTTGACAATAATTATAATGATCATATATACGTATATACACACACACACATAGATATATAGATATATATATAAAAGCAACATCAAGAATCATCTTAAGTAAGAGTATAGAGCTAAATTAAAGTAAAAAGCAGATCATTTGATGAGAAAAGTCTGAGATCTCTTCTGAAACACTACATTACTGGGGTCTTTTCATTAGGACTATAAGCTAAAAAGCTAATTCTTCATTTAAGTTGCGTTTAGCAGACTCAGTTGAGATATTTAAATGCTATTTTCTTGTGACTGAGATATTAACATGGTTTTCAGAGTGTGTGGGAAGCTCTTTCACAGCGGCTGCATCAAACGTGTTCGTGTTCCAGTCGTAGTATCAGTTCCAGGTCTGATGCATTATGGGAAGCCGTAAAATCACTAATGACATCCCTGTATCTCAGATGCTCCTCCAAGACAGCAGTGAGATTAACAGAGCAAACCAGTCTCAGAAAAACACCCAGAGATCTCACAAGGCTTCAGAAGAGATCTCAGCAATCATTCACCCAGAAACCAACACTTCAGATCTCAATAAGAGCTCTTACTGTAAGTCAACTATTGACTCATTTGTGTCTTTACTTCTCTTCAGGGATTTTAGGAGAAACATCTGAAACCCAGTTGATACTTCAGTAAAAAATACATGATATAAAAGCAATAAATCTTTCCAAAGTAATATTGTCGTGATAGTTAGCGTGTGCATTTGTCTGTAGATATGACTGTTAAAATACAGCCGTGTTTTCTTTATTTTCAACATTGCCATCTTTAAAGCAACACAACAAACACATACCAAATGCAATTAAATGCCAAAAAGCATCTGTTGACTTCTAAATGTGTGAATGAGATTCATCTCGCATGCTTTTTCTCTTCACTAACCTCGCTTTTCTTCTTCATGTTTGCGTCTCAAAGTGTTTGAATCAGGTGTTTTTAGTGGAAGTGTGAAATCAGTTCTCACGGGTGACCAGCAGAGGAATCACATTAACTAGCAGCATCATCCACTAACTAACCACTAACTAACTCAGGTGTTTTCAGGTGTTTTAGCAGTTAAAAATGTGTTTGTGCATCTCTCTTTACAATAATTGACACTTGATATTTGATATTTAGTAGTTAAAACCCAAGTTAAATAGCAGTTAAAACTTATGTTTTAGCTGTTAAAATCCAACAAATGTCTTTTCTGCTTCTTTCTTCACAATAAATAACACTTGATGTTTAGATTTATGCATTTGGAAGCTTTTATCCAAAGCGTTGCATTCAAAGCATTTACATTTTATCAATTCATGTTTCCCTAGGAATCGAACCCATGATCTTGGCGTTGCGAGCTTCATGGTCTACAGTTTGAGCAGCAAGAACGCCTATTTGCTGTTTGATATTTAACCCAAGTTAGTTAAAACTGAAAGTTGAGCATTTAAAACCCAACAAATGTCTTTTTCTGAAATGCGTTTGTGTGTCTTTCTTAACAATTTTTATATCATATCTGATAACATCCAGGGATTTTTAAAGTTTCCAAACACTTTTAGGGCTCGAAACATAATTATTGTGTATATTTTTACACAACAGTTTGCGTAAAAATCTTTTACTCACTCTCATGTCCTGTTAGGATTAGGGTTCAGAAGAATTTATTCTGATGCAAACCCCATTGCGTTTTACTTTATGTACAAAAAACACCAAGACGTTTTTCAAAATATGTATCAGAACGTCTCGAGGGTGAGTAAATGAGGACAGCATGTTCATTTTCTGGTGTCTAAGCACATCATTTGTTATGCATGATCACATCGATTACAGTAAAAGCACCTCATTTTGTGAATTTAAGTGCCCTGAACAGATATAAACGAAGTACATAACATGTTATCTGAAAGAAAGCCTGATTCCTGATCTGCATTGGTTGAGATGCTGTTTTAGTGAATGCATGACTGCGTGTGTCGCTCTGAGAATGCAAAACGCTCTCCATCAGGGTTGGCCCCGCTGAATCACAAGCTTCAGAGTTTACAGTAAACGCGGCGGGAAGAGCACCTTCAGATCCGAGCAGGCCAGTAGAGCGCAGAGAACGCCAGACTGCAAAGGTGTGATTTAGCAAACAACAACAAAAAAAACCTGAAGAGAAAACATGCTGTAAGAGAGAAACAGAAAGGGAGAGACGCGGGACCCCTGACTCAGATGGTGTGAGATTTTCAAAAGAAAGCAGCGGAAATTCCCTGCGCTGAAATCTGGCCAAAGGCGCGATGACAAAGACGTTACACTGCATGACAGCATGCTATATTACGCAGATCTCTGCTGTCAGACGGCTTCTCTGTGTCAATTTTTCTGCTATTGAAACTATTCAAACTTAGCAGAAGCGTGAAATGGTTTGAGCTAAACTGGTTTGAACTGACCTAACCTGGCTTGTTAGGGTTGTGGGTGAAAAAGGAAACGATATCAGTAGATTTTATCATGAAAACAGCATCATACATTAGAGTTTATATATGTATTGTGTATTGTGTACATACAGCATGAAAACAATTTTGAATGACTTTTTGCATTATTAATTTAGCATTATAAATACATATTAATATTAATTATAATAATTACTCTAATAATATTAATAATTTTGATGAATAAAATTAATAGTTAATTATTATAAGTAGTCCATTTAAATATATATCAGAGATTTTTATATATGTATAGATATTGTATATATTTATTATATATTTACAGTTATATATTTAGATTATAATAATCTAATCCAAAAAAACTATAATTTCTATATAATTTCTTTGGATGTAAGTACAATGACAATAAATAATAATCTAATATATTTCATTTTTATATATTAATGAAGTAATATTATGTTGATAATAATTATAATAATTCCTATATAAATATAATCACATAAAATCATATTGTGATTGTTTCTTCCATGTTTTTTTTTTACTGGCCCGTTTTTAATCAACATATCTCTGGATCTTTTCTCTGTTGACATATGCATGACTTCTCCAATCATTTTGTTCACATTTGATTTTTCT
>NW_015558674.1:160885-185885 GCF_001515605.1 Sinocyclocheilus anshuiensis | reverse complement strand
TCATGATTTTCTGTAAAGCTGAAACATATAACAAATAAAATATATATAATTATATGGATATAACAAATATAATTGGCTTCGTGTGTGTGTGTGTGTGTGTGTGTGTGTGAGTGTGAGTGTGTGAGAGTGTGTGTGCGTGAGTGAGAGTCAAATTTGTACCCAAAAGTGAGCTAAACCTGACAAAATCTCCAAAAACATCCCTTTGGGGACGTCCTCATTTGTAAAACTGGTATACAAATAAAGTAAACAAAGTTTTTTTTTAAATTGTAAAAATGCAGAAAGTTTCCTGTAAGGGGTAGGTTTAGGTGAAGGGAAAATACAGTTTGTACAGTATAAAAACCATTACGCCTATGGAGAGTCCCCATTTAGATGGCCAAGTAAACTTGTGTGAGTGTGTGTGTGTGTGTGTGAGAGTGTGTGTGTGTGTGAGTGTGTGAGTGAGTGTGTGTGAGTGTGTGTGTGTGAGTGAGAGTGTGTGTGTGTGTGTGTGTGTGTGAGTGAGTGTGTGTGAGTGTGTGTGTGTGAGTGAGAGTGTGTGTGTGTGTGTGTGTGTGTGTCTGTGTGTGTGAGTGAGAGTGTGTGTGTTGATTTGTACCTGTACCTGTTGACTACAGGTACAGCGTGAGGGAGGTTTAGGGAGTATTTCTCGCTCCTTCAATCTCAAAGCTCAAGGTCTTTATGTGATACTCAGCTGAGAATGAACCAGTTTTATTGTGATTGATTCATCAGTGCAAGTTATTCAGAAGAAAATATAACATCATTCAACTGTTAACTATAAATTTTATGTAGTTTTCTGCATAATATCATACATCTGACCAGGGTTTTTAGTCTTTTAGATTCCACAGACCCGCAGTTATGACAGTACAAGGGAGACCATACTAAAATTTAAAAGGCAGACATATATTTGCATGCATAAAAATAATATTATAAATGTTTAAAATCTTATTTGGAAAATGTTTAGTTTCTATTATGTTACATTACTGTTTTTCCCCTACTCTCTATTGTAGTATCGTAGGCTCTTGTTAAATGTATTTTTTAAGTCAGATATTGTTTTATTTAATTTAAGCAATTTTTACATTTATTTTAATAAATGTATTATTTAGTTAAATTTTATTTATTACAATTTTTTACACATTTTTTCTTCTAAGCTCTTGTTTAAACCCCTGCACTTGACAACTGCATGATATTACAATTGCATGGAGGGATTTATGATTACAATCATGATTTCTATTCATAATGATGCATGCATGTTTGCTGACGGATGTTAGATTGATACTTGTGCCGTTCTGTAATAGTGTATATGTCGAACGTCACCTGACCAAACCCGGAAAACAGGTCTCATCGCTTCTGCTTGTCGGAGAACGTGTTAACAGTTGTAATAAATAATAGCGATATCTCGGGACTTTTAAGATAATCGGTTGAACTAGCTAGCTGTTTTTATTGTTGACGTTTTATTAAATTTTTATATCTAAATGTTAGTGAAAAGAATAAAAATAAAAACTTTTAGATATCAGTCCACATATGTGATGGACATTGGTTATGATAACTTTGAAGGCATCTTGAGTAAAGCTGCTTCATATTTAAGGAAGCATATGCAAAACGCTTGAACCGGAAGCGACGAGACCCGGTTAACAGAATACTGAAGTATGCTGCGCATAAGCCCTATGATCACGTTGCAGCTTTCACACTCAGTGACGAGCACAGCATGACGGCCTATTAAACGCCTTCCTTTAATTAAATAAGTACTTCATTTTAAAGCATCTGCCCGGGATGTGGCTGAAAGTCACGTCTAAAAAATTATGAAGACAAAATGCTGCACATTCACAGATGAATCGTTCACAGAAACATCAGTTAGGAGAGTTGAAAGTATTGATTTCATGAACTAAAGGGAACGACTGGAGTATAATATGTTTTACTCATGGTATGTTTTACAATATGACCACATGACTATAAGAACAAGTCAATCCAGGACAAAACCAAAAGAAAACTTCTAGTTAGGACGAGCTATTCCATTACGTACGACCTCTGTGTGTGTGTGTGTGTGTGTGTGTGTGTGTGTGTGTGTAAATTGAGCATGGCAGTCTGCTACCGCAAGATGCAAACAGCCAAACAGACTTCACTCAGCAAAGATACACTGTTTACAGCCCCATCAGTCCATCACGACACATTGCACACAAACAAAACTCTCTAGGGGTGTGTGTGTGTGTGTGTGTGTGTGTGTGAATGTTTAAAGCGGCCAGTGCTGCATAGGTGTGTGTTTATCCCTATTCTGACAAGCAAACAACAGCATCAACACTGCAAATGCATCAGTTGGGTGAGTATTCATCCTGTGTTAAAGCATGGCACACGTCGCCTGTTTACTTCTCAAAACGTCATCTAACTTCAAACACAAACCCACAGGGAAAGCTTTATGGCTCAGATGTTGCTCTTTTAAAGCTCAGGAGACGGAATGGACTTTGTCTCAAATGCTTCTCCTAAAACTCATCAAGAGAAATACAAATAGAAAGAAATACAGTCTCCGTTTGCTCTCCATCTGAGGACTTTTGAGTTGAAATGTGTGATTTTTCTGCCTCAAAACTCCCAAATGCAAATGCCAAAGCAATTTAATGCTGCAGGACATTTTATGTGTGTCTGTTTTTTATAAGACACTGGACTAATTGTGACCGAAGCTGAGCATCTGAGTCACAGCAGCGGCCACACACAGACATGACCCGAGGAAACGCAGGGAAACCACAGCCTCTCACGCACACGCTTACATGCTTATCATGTACGAGAGACATTAACATGATCGTGTTTCACATGTATGAGAACTAAAGCTTTTCCTGCTTTAATTTAGACCAGAGCTGATGAAGATACCCAGCTAATGAAAATATGTTCTAAGAACCCATTAAGTTATAAAAAACGCTACTTATGAATGTTTTCGGAACATTCAAAAATTACAGTTTTTCTAAAAATTTTATCATTTTGCAAACATTATGGGAGCATTACTTTTGAATGTTGCCTAAAAGTTCTGAAACAAGAAGTAACATTTAAAAAATGTTAGACAAACGTCCAGCTAAAAGATTAGAAAAAAGGTCCATTGCACATCCATTTTTATATACCATACAAACCATAAAAGTTTAAAACAGAATGCATTTTTTTATATTATTGTTTTTTATAATATTGTTGGCTTTTTGATAAATTGCTTTTGTTTTGTTTTGTAAAAAAGCATCTACTAATGTAATCACATTTTCAGCAGAAATAACTATATTGTGATAAATACAGTTATACAGCATTAAAATGACTTATATTTTGGTCTTAATTAATTTAGTCAGCAATCTGGCAATGAAACACACATCTCCTGAGACACTTTTACTGTCTCAGTCTCTAAACGTTTAAAATGCAATGCATTTTTAAATAAAATTTCCAGCAGAAATAACTATATTGTGATATACAGCATTAAAATGACTTATATTTTGATCCTAATTAATTTAGTCAACTATCTCACACATCTTCTGAGACACTTTTATCATCTCAACCTCTAAAAGTTTAAAACAGATTTCATTGTTTTATACAATTTCCAGCAGAAATAACTAGATCCTGATATATACAGTTACACAGCATTCAAATCATATATATTCAGTCAGCACTTTTACTGTTCCAATCTCTAAAAGTTTAAAATAGAACACATTTTTAAAACATTTTAGCAGAAATAACTATATTGTGATGCATACATTAATGCAGTGTTAAAATGACTTTCGGTTCTAATTTATTTTGTCAACTATCTTGCACATCTTTTATTGTCTCAGTCACTACAAGTTTAAAATAGATGGCATTTTTAATAACATTTCCAGCAGAAATAACTATATTGTGACATATACAGTTACAGCGTTATAATTTCGTCCTAATTCATTTAGTTAGCGATGGAACACACACATCTTCTGAGCCACTTTAACTGTCCCAATCTCTGGCCCTTTCTTTTATTTCTCCTCGTTCTCTCTCCTGCTGCGTCTGACGCCTCAGCGCTCTCGTTTGGGGAGCGCCACTAATAAACCATGGAGCCAGGACTCCTCGCTGTCTCGCTCTCGCTCCGCTCAGATCTCTCTGATTTCTTGCCCAGTTCTCTTCTGTTGTCCAAAATGACAAGCGACTTTTTCTTAGTCTCTCTCTCTCTCTGTCTGTCGTTTTCTCGCATTCTGCCCACTGTGACAAGACTGTGCCAGAGACACACACACACACACACACACAGACACACACTCGACAGCAGACACACAGCTGGACCCCAGCTGCCTACAAAGGCTGGGGTTTGAAAATCAATGAAGGCGAATGAAGAAAAAGGGAAAAGAGTTTAAATAAACTGGCACTTGAAAAAAGAAAACACAAAAGAGGCAATTCGAGAGAGAGAGAGAGAAAACACGCGCAGAGAGACAATAGGCAAGGAAATGAGCTGTAACTGCAGCACTACGTCAAAACCGAAGGTCAAAGACCATCCGTAATCGCTGATAACAAAGATGTGACGTTTCAGATCGGATGATGGATGCATTAAGATGTCTTTACTCTGAAATCTGATATCATCCAATCACAAACTTGGCTGGAGTTGTGACAAACGAGAGTGATGCGGCCGCCACCCTGGAACCGGCGGGTTTTATAATGCAGCACGTCACAGTATCCATATTCCTCCGTAGAGAAGACATTCCTCTCGCTACTGAGGATGATGTTGTCGGACTGAACAACATCTGCGGATCTCATGCTCATTTTGCAAAGCGTTTTCTGTAGCTGGTCAGATGAAAGCGCTCGGATTTGAGTGACAAAACAAAAGAGGGAAAAGTTTCGCTTCATGTTTTCGGACGCATGCAGTCGCCCAGCTACCAAACATATGTTCTAAGAACGTTTTGCTAACTTTTTAAAAAGTTTTTTAAATGTTTTAAAAACTTTTTTATTGATAATGCGAATGTTAAGGCAACATTCCATTGTATCATCTTACAAACATTATGAGAATGTTACTTTTGAATGTTACTTTTGAACATTCCGAAACAAATAGTAACATTTGAAAAATGTTAGGTGAATGTCCACCGAAAACGTTTCAGAAAAACGATGTATAAATGACATTTTTGTGCTAATGCTTTGAGAACAATTAAAAAGCAGATCATTTGAACAAACGTTCTATTGATGTTACTTCAAGAACATTTGTTCATAACTTTGAGATTTATGATGGCCATAGTTCTGAGAACATTCCCTGTTATCTGGACTATCCCACTGTCCACTATCTGCCACATTATACAAAACACACACACACACACACACACACTTAATAGTTGAGAAACATGCTGTTGAGCCATGAAACAAGCAATGAACGCACCACGTTCCAGAGAAATCTCTCTGTGTTTGTTGCGATTGTGTTTTCTCTCATCACATTCTCATCTGTTCTGCATATGCACACACACACATTTTTGTTAAAGAACAGAGAGGAAGACATAATGTAAGGCTGCGTTATCTACAACATTTTGCATGTCATCACTCAGTGTTTTCCAACATTTTTTGACGGTGCAACATTGTGTGTCATTCTACAGGGACCCCAAAACCTCTATGAATGCTTACGTCACACTTCCAGTGTGTGACTGTCATTGCATTAGATATTTGATTTTAAAGCAAGTGTCATTTATTGAAAAGACAGATGCACAAACACACCTTACCTTACAAATGAAACATTTGACAAAAAAGACATTTGAACTGCTAAATCAACAGATGCCATGTTGAAGATGAAAACAGTCAGTATTGTGTTTGTGGTTAGTTAGGGTTGCAAAGGGGTGGAACATTTCTGGTAAATTTCCGGAAACTTTCCAAAAATCCATGGAATATTCAAAAAAATCCTGGAAAGTTTCCGAAATTTACTGGAAATTTTCCACCTTTTTGCAACCCTATTAGTTAGTGGATGATGTTAATAGTTAATGTGATTCTCTAAACCTGCGGCTCTTGAACTTAAGGAAACTAGTCTGCATCTTAAGAACTAGTCTGACCAACTAGCACTTACTGAAGGGTTAATCAATATTTTCAGATTCAAATCATACCATTTTTTATGTAAGTGACTTCAAATGTCCAGTCTTATAAGAAAATTTGATGACTTAGGCTACTTGTAAGACTAATCGATAAAGGTTTCAAAAGAAGGTTTCTGCAGCAAAGCCATAGCTTTAAATTAACCTCTGTTTTTCTTAGTGTAAAAAACATTTTAATAATCTAAAGAACCTTTTTCCTCGATAAAGAAACTTTTGTACAATGGAAAAGTTCCATGGAACCATCAATGCCATAAAAATTTTTTTTTTGTTTTTAAGTGTAAGCATTTTATACAACCAGTCGCTGACTTCGTGCATCCATTAAAAGCCAGCGGATTCAAACACATTAAGACTCAAACGTGAAGAAAAGTGATGCTGCAGCAGAGAAAAGATTGACTTTTTGATACATATATTTAAATGACTCATTTACACTACTGTAAACTGACCACTAGTGGAACAAAACAAGGCAGCTGGCAACTCAAAACCGTCCTTTTTTATGTTACTTTCATGCATCAGCGGCTAATAGAGGAATTAGGGAAGCAAGTTTATAATTGGTAGGGTCACGACTCACAGCTCCTATATATGAGTTTGTGTGTGAGGTGACACAGTGGGCTTCTGCCCGTTAGCTCTGGCCATCACACATGGGTGCGAGGTCGACAAAAATGACACTTATGCCACATTCAAATGAGGAAGCTGTCTAACCACACACACACACACACACACACACACCGTCCTGCATGCATGTCAAACAAAACGCCTTCAGTCATGTATAACGCTATACAGCTGTTAAGAAACACAATCACTCAGATGGTCCAGCAAAGCACTTTCACACTTCTTCTAAACCACTAACGTATCGGATCTCTGGAACATGCAATAAGGGCCGGGAACGATTGTCTCGGCTTTGAGCTTGTCTTGCGTTCATGGGTATCAACACACAATCTAGAAACAAATGTGAAATGTGAAACTAATTTGTTTGTTGAGTGTGAAGTTTGTGGGGTACACATATAAAACCTGCAAGTGAATATCTGAGACCATGTGAAGATGTTCAGAGCTTGAGATGTAACTCTTGTAGGCCCAAACAGAGCGACTTTTCTGCAAGAAAACCAATGAGTTCATTTAGTCTTATTTACTGAGAAATCTCATAATCGACGGGCTGCAGGCTTTCTGATTTGCAATTTCAAATTATAAAGTATATATAAATTTAATTTAAATAAGCATTTTAATTATTGATTGCACTACACTTTACAACAATTTCAGAATAAGTACCATAGTAGTTTTGATTTGTGATAATTATATAATTGCATTTATTATAATGCATAAGTTGCTCAAGTTAGCAACAATTATACGAACAATCATTTTAAGGTCAGCTTAATCTATAATATTAAAGTAAAATGAAATCACTGTTCTTCTTAATTAAACGATTTTTTTTTTATTTAATTGACAAATGCAAATCGAAACAATTTTCTGTTCATCAGTAATAAGTCACGAGGATGTGAGGAATGTACAACAAATGCAGTGCAGCTGAATGTTGTACAACTCAATGAAAATGTGATGCTGAGGACTGCAGAAATGATGCAAAGCGGACCGCAAGTTCTGCAAACTTTAAAGCTGACAGTCAGTCAATGCACGAATGTATTAAAGTAATGCAAGTGCCGGATAAGCATGGGATAGGCCTGTTTAATAGTTTAGGAAGTGCTGCTTTCCAGCTACGGTTGTAAACGTCGCGCTAATCCAGTTTTTCTAGAGGAATGAATGAGCGCTGAAATAAACCCGGGCAACTTTTAGAAACTTCTCAAGGCAGCTGCTGGGTTCGCCACTAACCTTGGTTTCTCCGCGGGTTCGCCTGTTTCCTCCGCTTTCCTCGGCTCCTCTCTGCCATGACTTGGCCGTAGTTGCCCGGTGAGCGCGAGGACGGATCGTGCGGGTGAATGACTGAAGCGCCGCTCCGCATCGCTCGCGCCCTACAGCGCGTGACTGCAGCGTCGCTCTACCCCGCGTCGCGTTCAGCAGCGGCTCTGGTGATGTCATCGGAGGCAGGTCTGGTGTGTCAGCCTTAGAAAGGAGAATTTGCGTTACATTTTTATTAAAGAAAAAAAAATTATAATTTCTATATATATATATTTTTTGGTCATAAACACGTTACGTTACGTAGCCTATAATGTAGCTTATAATGTCATCGGAGGCAGGTCTGGTGTGTCAGCCTTAGAAAGGAGAATTTGCGTTACATTTTTATTAAAGAAAAAAAATATTCTAATTTCTATATATATATATATTTTGGTCATAAACACGTTACGTTACGTAGCCTATAATGTAGCTTATGTAGCCAATGTTGCCTATGCTTAGGCTACTTGCCATATTATAGGTAGGCTATGCGTTTTATTGTTCATAATAGGATTTATCTACTCTAGTGTGCATGCGAAAAATGTGATCAAATTAGATATGCATGCAGTTTAATGCTTGTTTTTGTATTTAAGAAGCGTCAGACGTTAATAGCTACTCAAATTTTAAGTTTGCAAAAATGCTGAAAGTTTACATTTTTGATCGCTATATATGTACACGTAAGCGAATATTTACCATTAAAAAAAAGGCAGCGGCTATTTGCACTAAGTGCAAATACTAGTGATAGATGCTATTTACACAGTGCAAATAGCAATGGATTCTATTTAGTCCTACACTATGTGAAAATAGGAGTATTTTCTTTGCAATAATAGTAGTTAGATGCTGTTACTTGGTGCAAATAGTGCCAGATATCTGCACCTCACTATTGTAGTACATTATAAAACATTATGCAATAATAACGCATTAAATGTGTAAATTATAATTGTTATTAAAATTATTAAATGCATGCCGCTTTGGACAGTAAAGCCCTCCCTACACTTAACCGATAAACACCAGTGAGGCACGTTATTTTCCACTTTTCGAACATTTCCTTAATTTTAACGCTTAAAGTTGCAAACGGTCTTTTAATGCGCAGGTACGCGTTTTATTGTGAGCGAATCGCACCTGTCCCCCCCCGCCCCATCAGCCCCTTCTCCTGTTGATCGCTGTAGGAAGTATTGTATTGTCACCTCTGTTGTGCGAGTAATTGAACGGTAATCTGTTTAGCAACTGAAAAAGAAAAACATCAGAAAAACTCAAACACACCGTTCCAGGACCCCTACCTTGGCATTCACGCGCACCAACCCCCACCTGAACGCTTCCCGAGGCGCGCGAGGTAGGGTGGACCTTGATCCCTAAGGCTCCCAAATAAATTACATTTTCTCCTTTAAATTATGTTAATGGTTAAGTAATTCTGCTTTGTATTTAATGGCAATCTTCCTCTTGTTAATTATTATTATTATTATTAATATTAATGTCGATTATATTCATGTTGTCTTGATATGTCTTGTCTCGCGCCAGAAAAAAAAAGCGCGGCAACGGATTCTGAGGGGAAAACAACTTTATCTTAATTGTTGTTTTTACAACAGCGGGCGGATTTCTCCTTTTTGGCTGGAAAATATATATATTTATATCTTACAGACATTACAAGAAACCAACAACACTAAATATTACCAGAGGATGACCGAGATTTCAAAGAAAAAAGGTTTGTATAGTTTACTTGGATATTTTGCTTAGCATAAACGTCGTAAATTATGCTACGTTGTAAGACTTTTAGGCTACTTTCTTTTATACCCGGTTTTTGCAGTTATTTTAATGTGTCGTGTGTACAATCGAACAAAAATACTGTTGGTACCACCACATTACAGTGATTATATCAAAAGTATTTGTATTTCCATTGAGAAACAATGATTAGCTACCGTATTTTACACAGTGTATACGGCTACACAATGTATTAGCATGTTACTTTTTTAATAGCGAATTCTGTACATTTTAAAGGCATTTAGCAAAATGCTAAGCTGTGTTTGTTGTTTTACAGTTAGTCTGCCAAATGTTTGTGTAGGCTATACAACCTTATAAAAAATACTGCATTGTTACCACAGTACAGTAATGATATCAGGTAATAGGCTACTATAGTACTTTAATTTCCATCGAGGAACAGAGGGATTACAATGGTATTTACATAGTACTCCACAATGTATGAACCATGGTAGTTTTTAGTAGTCAATCCTGTGCATTTTAAAGGCAAAATGCAAAGCATTTGTCTTTTTAGCGACATAAAATAGAAGGTTTCAGGTGGAGAAAGCAAAGAAAAGAAGAAGGGATGAGAGCTCACAGCCCTTTTGTCCAGGAGAGGAAAGAGATGGAATGGGTCATAAACCTACACCCTGATGAGAGGAGTAAAGGAGGCAAACAAAAGCCTTATTCACCACTTCACCTCTGTCCCTGCAGATGATGGTAAGAAAGTGTTTTTACATGAACGTCATAAACGAGGAACCATTGTCTCTTTATGTGCAGACAAAGAGTGCAGTTTGCTGTGTGCAATGAGTTTAAAACAGCCAGTAAGTGCAAGAATCTGTGCACACAAATGGTCCCGAACATGAGGGATGCCCTTGGGTTGGGGTGTCCCGAGGGGTTTCCAAGCATGCACACGAGTTTGGCAGGGGTCCAGAGAGGGAGCAAAGGGAGGAGTCTTCATTAACGGCATATTAAACAGGAGTTAATTATATGCCAACCTTTGTGACAAAGAGAATAAAAAGCCTCGACTTGAATGGCGAACCAAGAAAAGAAAAGTCATTATGCTGGTTTCACTTCTTTGCATGTGAAAACCTCAGCGCTTATTTTGCCATTTCCATTTGTATCAGCAACCTCAGCTCAGTAGGTTGTGGCTTAAGTCAGGCTGTAGTTCAGAGCGCTGTTAAACCTCTGCACTCTCTCTTTAGAAATCAACTGAATGCTACGTTCCGCAGATGTTAATTATAGAACGACTAGTATGTTTCCTATGCATTTGGTCAATGGGAATTGAGTGCATATTGCAGTAAGGGTTTGCATTGATTGGAGTTTCAGAATTTATATGCATCACAAAATAAACATAATTTAGTTTTGTTGAATGATTTTCAAACTTTTTTTTTTGCAAAATGACAGAACTCCTCAACACGCCACATGATTTAAAGAATCATTCATGTTCATAGCACAAACAGTGCGGAACAGCGTCAATACTTGAGGTTACCCCAAGTATGAGCAAGAGTAAAGGGATCCTTGCCTGAGCAAAAACCACTAATGATGAAGGAGGGATAGTGCGAGATGAGAGATGGCTAACGGTGGTCAAGTCACGAAAACGAGGATGGAAGCAAGGTTCAGAGCGAAAGGAAGAAGTGGAGACGATCAGTCAGTTATGTAGCAAATAACAGATGGGAGACAGGGAGAATTGAGTCAGCGGAGTTGGCAATGGTGATGTCGATCACCATTCATTGGATTCATGCCGCACACAGCATTAGATCCGTGGGGCCGAATCAGGGTACCAGGGACCAGGAGCCACAGCATTATAGACTCACACACACACACTGGCATGTAGTGCAGGAAAAACTTTCTTTTGATCTTATAATCAGGGACAGGGAAAGGGCAAGTATGGAGAGGATTAGCTTTGTCACAGAGATTCCAGTATTAGTGAGCAAAAATGTTCTCTTTGTAACTAAAGGAGGAGGGATCTAATATGCCAGTGTAACATAAACCCTGTGTGTGGCTTTCAAGACCTCACAAAGACCATGAGCTGTAGATTTGACGCCATCTAGAGGACATCTGACATGCTTCTACCTCAAAAAAATAAAAAATAAAAATACAGGCTGTGAACAAATATAGGTGGCATTGAAAATGCACACAAATGTGTTGTGATGTTGTCCGATATCTTGTTTTTTCCAGTGTATTCAACTATTGAGAGAGAAGTACATGGATCATGGTTATTATAGTTAAAACTAAAATCTTACTTGCTTGAAAAAAACTGAAATACAATAAAATATAAAAAACATACTTATTTTATTACAGCTAGTTGCCAAGGCAACATTTCTCAACTAGTTAAACTTGATGTACTAAAAGTACTAAATCTGAAATAAAATTTAATAAAAACTATAAACACATTTAAAAAACAAAAACTAATAAAAATGACAAAACAAACAAATTAATCAAACTTGAACTAAAAGGTAAAATAAAAACAGGTAATATAAAAAGTAAAAACTAATTCAAAATATTAACAAAGCTATAATAGTAACATGGATATGCACAAAGAAACATAATACAACACATAATTTTCTTCCATCACAGGCTCTGTTTATTTATAAACTGGTATAATATAGTACCTTTGTACAAAAATGTAGAAAACGGTACGCAAAAATATCACTTACTTTCCTTGTAAATAGATGAGATAAATGCTAATATCATAAATCTGCTACTACTTTATGAACTTTTGCCAGCAAAAAGGTTTGAGTGAACTGTGACCGATATAAAAACACACAGAAATGCAAAAACCACAAAATGTTTTTTTTTCTTTAAAAAAAAGAGGAAATGATAAAAAGAACATCGTAACATTCTTTATCACAGCAATATGGAAGCACATGACGTTGTGTCTAGCAAATATCAAGTGTGGACTCGTCTCAGTGCCGGTCGTCTTTGGTATGCCACAGAAAGTGGAAACACTGGGATTTTTAAAGGGTTGCAGTCGAACCGCAGCCCTTGATAACACTTAAATGATAAAATGAGTTAGGCACAATGTAGACAGTGTTGAAATAACAGGACTTAAAACCAAAAATATAAAATACCTGCACTGTATGTACCTTTCATACTATATGGTGTTATACTATATACAGCTCAGTGCTGTTGTCAGTGCAATGCATATGCATGCTAGCTTGGGTTATGTAGCGCAGCGTCGACTAAAAGAAACCATACAAAAAAACACTCAGTGCCGTTACCCTTTAACGTATCTGTCTGAAAGCAGACTAGTCAAATAATCAGAAAACAAACACTAAAACTTTGAAAGAATATAATGACTCAAAGGATCCTGTCTAGACCTAGAGATAATTGACAAGGCTTCAAAATACTGTTATGTAATTTGCCATTATGACCGTTAGCGATGCGTTTTACTGAGAGCACTCTTTCTCTTAAGCCCAATGTATATGCATGTACTCTTTACCCTCAGCTTGTGCAAACAGCTTCTTTGCACTAATTAGTTGGTCCACAAGGTGGCGACATTGGTTGTTTCACGGTAGAAAAAGAAACGAGATGGAACGGCAATCTACTGGAGGCGCAACAAGAATAGATGCCTGCTAGTTTAAAAGAGTACAAAGACTTCTTTTTTTATTGCTCATAACTTCTGTAGAGGAATAGCGCAGACATCGACAAAGATGAAACTTTCTAGTGTGCATGTGTCGGCCGCCTGTGTTTTTGTGCACTATTAAGTGGAGTATACTTTGAAGGGCTATGCATTTGGCTGTACTCATACACCAAGTGTTCGTGCACTGAAGTATACTTTGGGCTTCATACTGAGTTTATCCATCTGTCCGAGTGTCCATGTGTCTCATCTGACAAGTTTTCTCCAACATGTCGTACCTGTGAGGAATCAAAGAGGCCACAATGGTCAAAGGCACTTGAGTCCTGTCTTTACCAATACTTCTAGAGAATGTGCCAACCAGCTTCTTCCTTTACACATTCGCTCACTTAGTATTTCAGTCTTCCTATGTAGAGCTCATGTGGCCTTTGTGCCAGTCCAAGTCTGTATATGTATCAAAAAGTAGATTTTCTTTATACTATCTCGCCACCATTTACAGTCCAAAGCTCATATTTACATTTTAAACAAAGATTTCCATCGTAAACAGTCTCACAGTAGTGACTGGAATGCCCCTTCAGTAATAGTCATTAGGCCTCCGTGGTAATGTTTAGCAACATATTTTACACAATTACAAAACTATTATGCAAAATCTGTGAGATCCCATGTAGGAGAACCATTAGTACCTGGCGTATGAGCAAGAAAAGGGATGTCCAGAGGAACCTCTAGTGTCGAAAGGGCAATAGAGTCTACATGCTCACTTTGGCCCAATTATATGTATAAACACTTTAAGACAATGTGTTCAAATACTTGTTCTCCCCAGCAAGGGATGTCAACATTGAGGTCATGTCCCCAATTGCCATATTGGAAAGGCCACTTGGAAGGGTGATGGAGGTTTGGGGTGTGGTGAGACGGGAGGAGGTCTGAGAGGAGCACTGGTGGTGACCCAACGGTGGGTTTATTGGACTGTAAGATGAAGGTTCTGGGTCATCAATGATGGAAGCAAAGTCAATCTGAGCGTTCTCCAAGTCCAGGTTTTCTAAGGCATTGGACATGGGTGCAGGGTCCGAGTAGGCCATCGATGTGGGCTTGGTATTAGGGTCTATCCCTGTCAGGTGCTGCTGGGCCAGGCATGGTCCATCCTGAGTCTTCTCTATGTCGTGGTGCATATGTATCTGGCCTGAGTAGTACATGGGGTTGTTGCTATTGGTGAAGTTTTCTGAATGCTGCTGCTGCTGAACTGGCGGGAGCCGCACAGCTTTTCTGGGACTGGCGGTGGAGTGGACCGGGCTCAGGTGAGTCGGGCTGCCCAGGTAAGCTCCACCTGCCTGCTGGGATAGGCTGTTCTGGCGACTCAGAGGCTTTTGTTCCTGAGGTGGTCGTGGCACCATGTCCGGCCCGTAGCAGGATCCCTGCATCCCAGTTGTATGCTCCTTGATGGAACCGGGAACTCTATTTTGCGGTGGGCTCATCAAGTTCTGATTCGGGTAGCCTTGGAAAGAGTTACCAGGATAAAGGTTCTGGTTAGCTTGTTGATGCTGTGGGCTGTGCTGCATCGTCGCCGTTTGTCCTCCCATGTCCATGCCATCGGGCTTCCCAGAGAGACCATCGACTACCCTTTGCTCCTGCTGCTGTTCCCACAGGAGAGCTTGCTGGGACTGCACATAGTTCCTCACCATCATTTCCTTCATCTGATGCATTGGCGTCTGTGACCTGCGGCTCTCCGGCAGTGCAAGATTTATCCCTCCGCCGCTTGGGAACGATCCCGCCTGGCTCTGCTGCAGAAGACTGGCTTGCGTTCCCATCTGTCCATGAAGAAAGTCACAATTCACATTGGAGGATCTGCTCATGAGGCCCCGGCCTTGCGACTGCGGTGGATACGCCTGCATATTCGCATTATGCCGATGCTGGTGTAGAGGTTTGGTGTTCTGGCAGGAACTTGATCCTCCCATGGATGAATGGAATTGCTCTGGTTTTACAGTAACTCTTTGATGGCCAGGGTCAGATGTAGGGTCGTATACACCCTGTTGAGGGTAGTGCTGTCCTTGCATGCCTGAACCCTGGTACTGCATATTGGTCTGAGGGCTGTGGAGATGGTTGGTCTGTCCCCAGGGTCCTGATCCATCAGCAAGGCTGGGATAATGTGGACCGGAGGGGCTGAGCTGACAGTTGCTCATGCCGTACTCAGCTTGCTGTAGAAGACTGTTCGCAATGTCACCCTGACCCATCATCCCGGTGGCACAGATCTCCTCACGCTGGTACGGACCTTGCATTTGAGACTGGTAGACTTGATCCATGCAGCTCAGACCTTCTTGTCCGGAAGACAGTTGACTTGCATTGTGAGGGTGGTGGTGAAGATGCTGGTAGCCCATGTAGACTCTGTCTCCACCTTGGATCATGTTGCCCTGCTCTCTGCCTTCGGCGGTCCCATGAGGATTCATGGCCATGGCCTCCATCATGACATTTTCAGTGATGCTCGGTGGACGAGGCGAGTACATGTGCCTGCTGAGAGCGGCATCAGACCCGCACTGCTGCAGTGCATTGCGGCGACTCATAAGGGACACGTTGCTCAAGCTATTAAAGCGTTGCACCTTGGGTAAACTCTGCGGGTCGGCACCCGAGCGTACTGGATCGCTGGCGCGCCTTGTGTTGTTGCCAGGTGCCTGATGCGGATAGATCACTCCCGTGCCGTATTCGGTATTAGCACTGTGCCTCCTTGTGCCGCCTTGCTGCAGAAATGGAGGAAGAGGTTGGCCATGGCTTTCCCTCAGGAATCTTCCAGGTTGCTCCATGTTGGGTAGCGGGGTGGGCGGTGGACCACCTGTTGCTGCTGCATATTTAGCCTTCAGACTATACTGCTGCGCAGGAGTCAGACTCGGTAGACCTGGCAATCCCCCAGAGATCTGGCATGAGCCGCCCCTCTGGCTGTTCTGAGGAGACAGCGGGTCGCCGGGAACATCGGCCCCCATCATGGACTGGCAATGACCCACTTGGGACACGTCACTTGAGCGTCTGCTTGATAGGTAGGGCGAGACCATGGACGAACGGCGGCTCACTGTGTAGGCAGAGCTGAGGCTGCTGGTGCCGCTGCCCCGCCGGTCGTTCGGTGGGCAGGGCATTCCCATTCCACTAACTCCACCCAGATCCGGGGCAGAAAGCTGCATTATACGCCGGTTAGAGAGCAAGGGTGAAGGCGCACACATGCCCATCATCTCTCCTGTTGCTGAAAGGAGCAGAGAAGGAAGCAGAGTTAGCATGAGAATTATTCAATGGCAGATTTCCAGGAAAAGCATGAAGCTAGAAATCCTAAAATCATGGGATTGATTACTATAAAAGGTAAAGTGTGAACCCTAAATGCATACGATGCCTAATTAATAAATGTACATTTAACTTTAATCTGAAAGCACAGTTCAGATGACCTAGCAAAATAAATGTTTATTTTTATGAATAAAAATAAATGTATAAAAAGATATAACCTGCACATTTTTCAAAAAATAATAAATTAATGCAAAAATAAATTGCAATCAGTGTTTATACAATTCTTTTGTTTTAGCCAACAACAAAAACAACGTGCATTTTTATAATAAATTAATTAAAATAAATTGTGATCAGTGTTAATTTTTACAGTTTGCTAGTTTACTGTTTTAGTCAGTTTTTGTCCTTTGACAGAAATAAATGCAAAAATTAATTGCAATCAGTGTTTGTAGTTTTTTAGTCATTTTTGTCTTACAACAAAAGTAACCTACAACTTTTTCTTTATAATAAATGGCAATAATTTCGATGAAAGTTAATTTGACAGTTTTTTTGTTTGTGTTTTCTGACTAAACTAACCTGCAATTGTTTTATAATAATTTGCTATTAGTGTTTGTACATTTCTTTTGTTTTAGCCACAGTTTTTGTCTTACAACAAAAACATGCATTTTTATAATAAATTAACTGCAATAAATTGTGATCCGTGTTAATTTTTACAGTTTACTGTTTTAGTCAGTTTTTGTCCTTTGACAGAAATAACCTGCGAATGTTTTATAATAAATGCAAAAATTAATTGCAATCAGTGTTTGTAGTTTTTTAGTCATTTTTGTCTTACAACAAAAGCAACCTACAACTTTTTCTTTATATTAAATTTCAATAATTTCAATCAAGGTTAATTTGACAGTTTGTGTCTTCCGACACAACTAACCTGCAATTGTTTTATAATAATTTGCAATCAGTTTTTGTACAAACAACCTGCATTTTTTTAATAAATGAATTTCAATAATCGAAATCAGTGTTAGTTTTTAGTTTTTTTATTATTATTATTTTAGTCATCATTTTTGTCTTTTGACAAAAATATCCTGCACATTTTATCATGTCATATTTACTGAAGTCTAAAAGTCTAAAATGACTAATTTTAGTAGACAAAAATAAAAATTGTACAAATTCTGACGAGTGCATATGTTTCCCTGGAGCACAAAAGCAGTCTTAAGTCGCTGGGGTATATTTGTAGCAATAGCCAAAAAAACTTTCTATGGGTCAAAATTATCGATTTTTCTTTTATGCCAAAAATCATTAGGATATTAAGTAAAGATCATGTTCCATTAAGATATTTTGTAAATTTCCTACCGTAAATATATCAAAATGTAATTTTTGATTAGTAATATGCATTGCTAAGAACTTCATTTGAACAACTTTAAAGATGATTTTCTCAATATTTAGATTTTTTTGCACCCTCAGATTCCAGATTTTCAAATAGTTGTATCTCAGCCAAATATTGTCCTCCTATCCTAACAAACCATACATCAATGGAAAGATTATTTATTCAGCTTTCAGATGATGTATACATCTCAATTTCGAAAAATGTACCCTTTTGATTTTGTGGTCCAGGGTCACAAATGTTCAAATTCACTTGTCCATTTATATCATTGTGTCATTGCAGATTGTAATAACGTTTACGCTGTGCATTTTTATCACATAGCATTAATTCGCTTTAATGCACATTTTTCATCTGATATTTGTTATTGTTGATGAAATCAAAATACCCTTTGTCAACAAAACTTTTCATCAGATTGACAGTGATTGCAAACAAAGAACAAGGGCTTGATTTGCTTAGTCTTTTACCTGAGAGAGCCGTCAGTTTATTCCCTGCGCTCCGCCCAGGTGGTGTTGGCCGGCGAATTTGCTTCAGTTTGTCGATCTTCAGGTTCTCCAACCTCTTCAAGGCCTGAACAGACATGCACATCCCCCCCGAGCCGCCGCCGGACTCGGACACACCGGTGTTCCCGCTCTCCTCTTGTGTGGTCAGGTCCTCCAGACTCCCCGCCGCATTGAGGTTCATCTCCACTCCGCTGTCGTTATTGTTGGCGCTCCCTAGTGGAGAACGTTCGCTACTACAGGATGACTGGCCTCCAGGACTTGGCTGGGATTTCTAGAAATGATTCAAGACATATTGTAGTTACTGTTCACTAGGGCTGTCAAAATGGCCGAATTTTGTACTTAAATATTATTAAAATTCGAATTTATTCGAATTTAAAATGCATAATTTCAGTTAGGGTGAAGAAAATTTTGTTTTCTTGCATTATGTTTAAAATAATGTTTATAAACCAAGTATAATTAATTAAGTTGCTTAAACAACTATAAACAAAACAGCATCATGTATGTGTGTGCATAGTTTAATACAAAGGACCGAAATCACACAGAGTGCATTTTTCATTTAAAAACACGAATTGCAGTAAGATGGGGAAAAAACCCCCGCCATAAAGTCTCGAGATATGTTTTTTTCAAAGTTAAGCTTGCATTAATTTTACATGGCTTTCTAAACATGCGGCTCTTTTGTGCGAGACGCGAGTGCAACGTTGATAGATATCCCTCTAGAAAATGTGCGTAATATGCGTTCTGTGTGAACGGCTTGGTTTCAGTTTTGACGTAAACAAGATCTTCTCCGCATTGATGTTCTCGCACACCTAAAATTCAAATGCAACGTTTTTGCATTCGAATGTGGATTTTTATTTTAAATTCGATGAATATTCGAAATTAATTTTTTTTTTTTTACAGACCTACTATTCACACAGTTACAATGGATAGTCAAGAGAAAAAGAGGGCAAAGCTTGTCTTACCAGTGCGGTTTCTGGAGCGAGTAATTTGCAGTCCTCTCTGCTTCTCTCCTCTTTTTCTATCAGAAGCTCAGAGCTCTGTCCTGCATTGGTCAGACCTGGAGGACGTGGTCCGGTGTCTCCGCGGTGCTTTTTGGTGATGTGAGCCTCGGGTCCGTGTACCGTCTTCACGTGCTTCCTCAGAGAGCTCGGGTCGGTGTAGCGCTTCGTGCAGCCGGGGATCTTACAGACGTACGGTTTCTAAAGGCCAGAAACAGGAGAGCGTGGTTGGCATGTAATCTACAGCTGTAGCCAAACGTTTGGAAACAAAGCTAAATTTATGCATTGTTAACTACAGGCTCATTGCTTTTTTCAGGTCATGTGGTGAATTAATTTAATAAAGAATGTCAGGTTAGACTGCATCAAATGCATTGAGGCATGTTTTGCTGCTGTATATTATGAAAAGTGTTATACACTGAAATAAAACAGAAATGCTGTTTAGAAGAAACCTTTTTTCTGTATTTGTATGTATACGAAAAGAAAAGCAATAAATTAAATAAATAAATAAAAAAATGGAGAAAGAGATATTTAAAAAAATAGTAATAATAAAAAAATAAAGCAGAGCAACTAATTAAAAGATTTATAGATGAACCTCAAAGGTTGTATTGAACCATAAGTACACTATAAAAGACAAAAAGCAAACAAATTACATTTTTATAATAAATTAGTGCAATAATAAATTGCAATTAGTTTTTCTACAGTTTTTGTTTTAGCCACAGATTTCGTCCTTTAACAATAAGCAGTTTTATTTTATAATAAATTAATGCAATAATTAATTGCGATCAGTGTTTGTAATTTTGTTTTAGTCATAGTTTTTGTCCTTTGACAAAAAATAACCTGCAATTTTTCGTAATAAATTAATGCAATAATAAATTGCAGTGTTTTTCAGCCAGTTTTTGACATTTCACAATAAATAAGCAATTTTATTTTATAATAAATGAATGCAATAAAAAATTATAATCAGTGTTTTTGCATTTTTTGGTGTTTTAGTCATAGTTTTTGTCCTTTGACACAAAATAACATGCATTTTTTTAAATAAATAAATTGCAATCAGTATTAATTTTTAAAACTTTTTTTACTCAGTTTCTTCTGACAAAAATATCCTGCAAGTTTGTCATGTCATATTCATTTTAGTCAAACATTGTACAAACCTGCAAATACATCAAAAACAAAAAAGTGAAATGCAACATAACCAGCAGATAAAATGTCAACGTTTTCAAAATCGCAAAAGAAAGATATATATGTATATATGCATATTTTATTTCGTTTTATTTTAGAGTTTACCTCGTTGGAGTGTGTTCGGTTCTGGTGCTTTGCGCGGTCTGATGCATTGGAGAAAGCCTTGTTGCAGCCCTCGTGTTCACACACATACGGTTTCTCGCCGGTGTGTGAGCGCAGATGAGTCTTCAGGTTCTCCAGACGCGAGTACGCTTTATTACAGCCTTCAAACTGAGACGCACAAACAGAAACATTTATATTGCATGGTTTTCAAGAGCGTTCAGACACAGACTGTCAGAGAGAGTACTCACAGTGCACTTGTGAGGTTTCTCTCCCGTGTGTCTGCGCATGTGCACCACTAGCATGTACTGGGCCTTAAAGGGCCGCTGCTCTCGAGAGCAGTCCTTCCAGTGACACACAAACTCCTTCTTCTCCCCGTGGATGTGCTCGTTATTGATGTGCTGTACAGAAAATCAGAGCAAAATCTGATTACAAAGCATGACAAAAGACGAGATGCTCGATGGGGAAAAAACACCTGGTGCCAATGTTATTTTAGTATTATTCATGTACTGTTATCGTATTTATTAATATTTGGAATTAGCTTTTAATTTTATATTTTCAGTTTTCAATTTAATTTTAGTAATTTTGTTATGTGCTTTAGTCATTTTTATTACCTTTATATATATATTCTATTTAAAGTTAATTTATTTTTATTTCAATTTTCTATTATAGTATTTATTAATATTTTGAATGAGCTTTTATTTTTATATTCTCAGTTTTCAATTTAATTTTAGTTTAGGTTTTTTAATTTTGTTACTTGCTCATAATTTTTATTAGCTTTTTATATTTTATATTTATTATTATATTTATTTATATTTTATATTATATTTTTTATTTTTATATTTAATTTTATATTTTCAGTTTTCAATACATTTTACAGCAATTGGGCTGTTTTGACCCAGCAGTTGGGTTAAATGTTTAACCTAACCTTCTGGGTAGTAACCCAACCGCTGGGTCAAAACAACCCAATTGCTGGGTTTGTCCCTATTTTACCTAGCACTGGGTTGTATTTAACCCAGCATTTTTTAGAGTGTAGTAATACATTCTGTCAAATAAAATAAATAGTAGATGAAAAACTTACTTCATTTCTAATTTTCATTTAGATTATGAAGCACTAAAATTACCAACTGAAAAAAAAAGATAAAAATTTAAATAAAACTGAAATAAAAGAAATCAAACCTAAATAGTAATATTAATTAATTAAAAAAGAAGCAAAAGCACATAACAAAATTACCAATTTCCATTTAGTTTAAGTTAAGCACTAAAATTACTAACTGCTAAATAACTCAATAAAATTGAACTAAAACTGAAATAAAAAATAAATAAACTGGCAAAACCACATAAAATTACAAATATTCATTTAGTTTAAGTTAAGCACTAAAATTACTAAGTAAAACTACATTTTAAAATGACATAAAGTTACACATTTTTATTAAGTTTAAGTTGAAGCACTAAAATTACTAACTGGAAATGAAATAAATAAAAACTAAACATGACAAAAGCACATAACGAAATGACCAATTAGCACTAAAATTACTAACTGGAAATACAATAAAAAAAAGACTAAAACTGAACTAACCAAAGTTAAACAGTGCATAACAAAAGACTAAAAATTTAACAAATTAAAATAAAAACTGAAAGTATAAAAACAGCGAATTCAAACTATTAATAAAAACTAATAGTGTATGTGACCCTGCAGCACAAAAGCAGTGTTAAGTCGCTGGGGTATATTTGTAGCAATAGCCAACAATACATTGTATGGGTCAAAATTATACATTTATCTTTTATGCCAAAAATCATTAGGATATTAAGTAAAGATCATGTTCCATGAAGATATTTTGTAAATCTCCTACCGTAAATATATAAAAACGTAATTTTTGATTAGTAATATGCATTGCTAAGAACTTCATTTGGACAACTTTAAAGATGATTTTCTCAATATTTAGATTTTTTTGCACCCTCAGATTCCAGATTTTCAAATAGTTGTATCTCAGCCAAATATTGTCCTATCCTAACAAACCATACATCAAATTTTTTTTGGTTTTTGACTGGTTATGTGGTCCAGGGTCACATATCAATAACAGGAGAGCACAGGTTAAATCCAGTGACACTGTGTGCTGTGCGAGACGAGACGAGACGAGACTCACGTGTGTGTGTTTGTGCGGAGCGTGAAGTCTGGGGTTGTGCGGCGGCCCGAGGTATGATGGGACGGGATGAGAGAGCGGAGAGCCGTACATGATGCCCTGCGGTCTGGACGGGAAGTTCATGGAGCTGGAGAAACCCAACGACGGACTGAAATCAGAAACAACCCACGTTAAAGGGATAGTTCACCCAAAAATTAAAACTTGATGTTTATCTGCTTACCCCCAGGGCATCCAAGATGTAGGTGACTTTCGTTGTCTGATGATATATCAAAATCGTCTTCCATTGTGATGACCTGTACTTCTAAATATCTTTAGATCATTGCAGTGCCAGTGAACATGTCCACAATCTCTCTGCACTGTGTAAATAATGAGTGACGTATACGCGCGACAGATCGCTTCCATACATGCGTCTACTATCATAGATATGTATAGACCGCTCCAGATACGTTGACGCGTCTATATATATATAGATTCCCGCGGCCCATAGAAACAGTCACTAATGAGGCATCTACGTATATATATATCTATATCTATGTCTACTATGCCAGAGCACGTACACTCGTCACGCGCCGGATGTTGGACATTGCTGCGCATCAGAGGTAAAAAACAATATAAAAACTGTTCAGTTTCTTGCACCGACCGATCGTTTCGTGTCTTTACACATCAATGTATCGTCACGAGCCGCAGGGTTTAATTTGGTTTTGTTTGTGTATGTTTTTTGACTCTCAAAGCCGTGATTCCCATCCACTTACATTATATGACTGACAGACTGCAACGGTTTGAGTTAAAAATCTCCGTTTGTGTTCTACTGAAGAAACAAAGTCACCTACATCTTGGATGCCCTGGGGGTAAGCAGATAAACATCACATTTTAACTTTTGGGTGAACTATCCCTTTAATGGATCAGAATCGGCCGCGTTTGTGAGGAACATCAAGGTGCTTTGGATGTCTGTTTGGCTTAATGTAATCATGAATCCAGGCTGAAGGGCAGATCTTCACCTCATGCCTCCCACAGACAGATGCCCGTATGAGCTGGCAGCATTCTGCCCGCAGCGCGAGTTCACAAACGCCACCAGAGAGTTGGGCGAGGTGCGGATGACCGTCTGCAGGTCCACGCTGGCGTCAGACAGCGGCGAGATGGACAGAGCACGCTTCTTACTCAGCTTCAGCATGGAGCGAGGCGTCGAGAAACAAGACGCTGCCAGACACACAGAGAGAGACCAGATGAAGTCACTGAAGATCACATCCAGCATCGAGTTTCTAAAACACTTTAGAGTAAGGTTAGCATGCATGAACTAACTCTGAGCAATTTGTATCGCATTTTAAATCAATGTAGTTAATGTCCATTTAACATGGACTAAATATGAGCTATAGAATATTTATAAAACATATTTATAAAACATTTAGATAAGGGTTTGAGTTGATGAAACACTATAAAAATGTTAAATTAAAATAATTAACCACCAAAATTAAAACACTTACATTTTTAACATTTCAGTTTGGATAAATTAAGCTTAGTTAATGCAAAGTTTCACGAACTGGGGTTCATGTGTTGGTGAAAAGCTGATAATTCATTAAAATTAATAATAAATAAATAATTTAAAAAATAAGAACAATCAAAATTAAACACTGACATTTTTAACATTTCGATTTGGATAAATTAACTTTAGTTAAGGCAGGGTTTCAGAACTGGGGATTAAGAGTTGATTAAAGGCTAATCATTAATTAATTAATTTAAATAAATAAATAAATAACAACCAGAATCATTTTTTTTTTATATGTAAATTAACTTTAGTTAATGCAGGGTTTACCAAACTGGAGTTGATTAAAAGCTAATAAAAAACAAATAAAATAAAATAATTAAAAATCAAAACAATCAAAATAAAACGCTTACTAATAAAGATTAAATATTTTATTTGTTTACCTGCATGTCATGTGACTATTAATCCTCATTAAAGCAGCATGCAAATGTGAATGTGTTGTTAAATGATAGAAATATTAACTTAAAATCTCAGGGAATCACTGTTTGGGAGTTCATGCAGTATGAATGGACATGAATTAACATCTACATTTATATGCATATTATATATATATATATATATATAATACCGGTCAAAAGATTGGGATCAGAACGATTTTTAATGTTTTTTAAAGAAGTGTCTTCTGCTCATCAAGGCTGCATTCATTTGATCAGAAATACAGAAAAAACAGTAATCTTGCAAAATGTTAT
>NW_015558674.1:158645-160675 GCF_001515605.1 Sinocyclocheilus anshuiensis | reverse complement strand
GATGCTGAAAATACAGCTGCGCATCACAGAAATAAATTACATTTTAATGTATATTAAAATAGCTAAACGTTATTTTACATCATAATAATATTTCACAATGTTACATTTGTCCCTGTATTTTTGATCAAATAAATGCAGCCTTGATGAGCAGAAGAACCTCCTGTAAAAAACATTAAAAATCATTCTGATCCCAAACTTTTGACCGGTAGTGTCTATTTGTATACTAAACTAACATTAGATTAATCAAATGTTAAAATAAAAATAAAGTTGTCCTGCTGAATGTTGAAGTTGCAGTGGTCGGGTGAAGGGTCTCACCGTCTCCTGATGCCATGTGTTCGGATCCCGGCTGGTTATGAGTGAGGTTGTGATGAGATGCCATCATGCTCTGGTTACAGTAGGGGGCGCCACTGACACCTAAAACAACATCAACACTGTTAGTGCCTTTCACACTCAAACCGGCGCTCCAGCTCAGTTAACGTGAGACTCCTCGTCTGCGTCTGAGAGCGCTCACTCTCTGGCGGAGGCATCCCGCGGTGTCCCATCATGCCGTGCGGCGGGGGGGCGTGTGGCGGCCGCATGTAGGGGTCCATACAGGCTCCTGGGGTCATAGAGGGGTTGTACATCTCTCTGCTGTCAGGCGGCGCCACACACACAGACGACACCTCGCTGTAGACCGATCTGACAGACGGAGCCAGTCTGCACACAGAAACACACTTACTATTACTTATTTATAAATTGATTATTTAAAAAAAAATTATATATACACACATACTTCAATGAATTGTTATATACACAAAATAAAATATATTAATACAATTAAATACATGCATTGAGAGCACACACAGAGAGTAGAAGAAAATGTAGAAGTAGGTTTAATACATATATGTGACCCTGGAGCACAAAACCAGTCATAAGTGTCTGAAAATTTAGATTTATGCATCATCTGAAAGCTGAATAAATAAGCTTTGTTAGGATAGGACAAAATTATGTATTGTTGGCTATTGCTACAAATATACCCCAGCGACTTAACACTGCTTTTGTGCTGCAGGGACACATATGTACTTTAATTATTATACTTATATGTAAAAAATATATACATTTATATTTTATATTTAAAAATATATATCTGATTTACATTCTTTTACTCTCTATACTGTATATATAGAGAGCAGCAGAAAAATTATGAGTAGGGCTGGACGATATGGCCAAAATATATAGATAGATAGATACATACATACATAGATAAATACAATATATATTTTTATAAAAATATCTATATCTCTATTTCGCGTTCTTTTAAATTTAAAAAAATATAATTATGTATGTACTTTATTACAAGTATAAATATAAATAAATAAATTATAGTAATATAATCAACATATAATATAATTAAACGCATATACATCCATAAATAATAGATATTTGAGTGTCACTAGTACTAAAGATGATTGACTTAGTACTAAATAAAGTGTAAGACCTTTGAAATAACAGAAATCATTTGGCAAAGTTATATGGACATGTAATGCGGTCCAGAGGTGCCTGCTACATTCGCTGTGCGTTTCCCTGAAAAGAATTGCACACCTTAGAACGTTCATCAGCCAATCAGATTCAAGCATTCAACGGCCCCGTAGTATAAGTGATAATAACCAGCCAGATTCTGCCTTACTTTCATTAACACTGAAGTGACAGATGAAGTGTGTGTGTGTGTGTGTGTGTGTGTGTGTGTGCGCGTGTGAGTGAGAGTGAGAGTTTTTCCTTTAGAATACCGTATTCAGCTTTTGTAAACCTCGCTTGACATTTTTGTAAGAACTATTCCATTAAGATCGGATTGTTTTTTTGTTTGACACGATCTATAAAGTAGATATACTACAATTCAGTCCTCTCTCTGAGGTAACCTGAGTCTGGTTTGGTCAGTCATGCGGAGAGTTTCTGCTCTCTGACCAGTAATAAGCAGCTGTGAGAGAGAAAGCGGCCGAGAGACACAGAGAAACTCAGAGAGAGAGAGAGAGAGAGTGTCTGACGCTGGCTCA
>NW_015558674.1:156865-158416 GCF_001515605.1 Sinocyclocheilus anshuiensis | reverse complement strand
GGAGGAGGAGGAGGAGGAGGAGGAGGAGCGAGACACTGGATCTGACCTCATCATTAATAACCATCATTAAACTGAAAAGAGCCAAAATGAACCTAACCATGACCATTAGATTTAGAAAACGAATGATATAAATATAATTATATTTCTTTGTTTAAAAAACTGCAAAGTTCAAACTATAATTCTAATGATTGCGTTGCAGTTTCTAATAAAGTTATAAAATAATAATGATCAGAGAGAATGAGCCAAATACTTTAACTTGACAATTACCTTGAAAAATACCACCCATAAATCATTCTAAATAATTAAAAAATATTCATAAAAAAATAAGCAATTGTGTTGTAGTTCCTTAAAAAAGTTATACATTTTTAAAATATATATTTTAAACTTTTATACATATGCATATGCACTTTTTTAGCACTAGTTAACGTATAGTTCACTAACTGAGACAGTGACATTATTCGATATATTTTTGGATTCACAAACTTTTTTGTTGACTGAATCCATTTGATGTAAAATATTTACTTAAAGTACACCTGAGATTTTACGTTAATATTTCGAGCACATTCACATGTTCTCTGATGTTGGTCAATGGCCACATTAAACAACAAAGAATATATTATGTTTTATTATTATATTCAATAATTAATATTTAAAGTAAATATTATTTATTTCTAAACTATTATTACATTTATTTAAATAAATTTAATTGTATTTGTCTTATAATTATTTATGCAAAGTTGATATTTTTTGATTTAATTAATTGTTAGCTTATCATCAACTCACAAACCCTAGTTTTGGAAACCCTGTGTAGAATTTCAGCAAAAGCATTACTTTTGTTACAGAATCAGCAGTTAATCTATACAATCTGTGTTATCTAACTATAAACACACGAGCTTCACACTGAACAGGTTTTGTTTGTTTGTTGGTTGGTTTTTGTTTGATTTTGCTCTACCTGTCTGTTCATGTGGAGGACGGCTGATATGAATCAGATGTGTTTTACCCAGAGTGCATGGGATTGTGGGTAATGTGAGAGATCGTACCCTCGGCTCGGCTGGTTGGCGGTGTTGTTGTAGTGGTACAGCCCCTGATGCGGCTGCATATCCACTGGCATTGAGACGAACACACCCGCTACAGCCACAGACCTCTGCAGGAACACACACACACACACACGACAGCGTTAGTCCTGATGCAACACACACAGCACAGCTCATGCACACTGAGCTTCATAATACTGTGTGTTTTCATCATGCACCTTTCTTTAAAGTCAATAGGAGTATATTAAAACAACATGGTTTGAGTACCAACATAGTAGTTTAAGTAAAGGACATTTTTTGGATATGCAATACACAGGCTGTCATGCAAGCATGTGTGTGTGTGTGTGTGTGTGTGTGTGTGTGTGGGTGTATATCTGGTAACGTGTGCTAATGAGTTTCAGGCGCTAAATAGAGATCTCGTATGAAGCCACAGCTGCCCGACCCAATAAATACCATGAGGGAGGTCTACACACACACGCTCACACACACACACACTCACATACACTCATACACACAC
>NW_015558674.1:149083-155451 GCF_001515605.1 Sinocyclocheilus anshuiensis | reverse complement strand
ACACACACACACACACACACACACAGCACATATGGACACACACCTGTCAAAACTCACAGGGGAATCACATGCATGACAAGGACAAAAATGTCACTGTGTGACCATCAGTCAGCTAAAAAAATAACCTGTCAAACAGGTAAAATATTATTTCTAATTTTTTTTAATTTTATTTGAGTAATTTATTTTAAATGTATTATTATTTTTTATTCTATGATTTTTAATTTTATTTAAATGTATGCATTTGGCAGATGCATTTATCTGTGAACTTTTTTCAGTTCACGCATTCTCTGGGAATCGAACCCATGACCTTGGTGTTGCAAGCACCTCTTCTGTTTGAGCTACAGTACAGCTACTTTATACGCATATGTTCTACAAATTTGTACAAACACCTGGTTGGGAAACCCAAGCTGTCCTAACCAAACTTGATGCCGCATGTTTCCAGCAACAAGCAGGTTTCTGTTCACACTGAACGCTAGAAGAGTGACGTGACGCAGGACTCTAGACCGATGAGATTTCACTGTGGGCGGGGCTACACCGAACAACAACACCGAAATAAAAACCAAACAATTCACAAAACTCACTCATCACTTGTTGCTATTTAGGACAAAACTGATTAAGAAATTAATACTTTTATTCATCAAGGATGCATTAAATTGCTCAAAAGTAAGATGTTTATAATGTTCCGAAAGATTTCAGCTTTAAATAAATGCCATTCTTTTGAACTTTCTATTCATCTGTGAATCCTGAAAAATAAAATGTATCACAGTTTCCACAAAAATATTAATATTTTCAGCATTGATAATAATCAGAAATGTTTCTTGAGCAGCAAATCAGCATATTAGAATGATTTCTGAAGATCATGTGACACTGAAGACTGCAGTAATGATGCTGAAAATACAGAGCAATAAATTACACTTTAACAGATATTCACATAGAAAACAGCTGTTTGAAATTACAATAATATTTCACAATTTTTACTGTATTTCTGATCAAATAAATGCAGCTCTGGTGAGCAGAAGAGACTTCTTTCAGAAACATTAAAATCTGACTGATCCCTGATTTTGATGGTGCATCTTTTCTGTGATGTTGAGTGTAAAAACTGTTGGCGTCTTTCAGCAGACAGACTGTAAAAGGGTGTAAAAGTTGTAAAGAGTCTGGTACGCCCTCATCTGCAACAGCTTTCCTCTCTCTCTCTCTCTCTCTCTCTCTCTCGGTTGGCTGCTGGTCTCTCTCTCTCTCTCTCTCGGTTGGCTGCTGGTCTCTCTCTCTCTCTCTCTCTCGGTTGGCTGCTGGTCTCTCTCTCTCTCTCTCGGTTGGCTGCTGGTCTCTCTCTCTCTCTCTCTCGGTTGGCTGCTGGTCTCTCTCTCTCTCTCTCTCTCGGTTGGCTGCTGGTCTCTCTCTCTCCACACACACACACACACACACACACACACACACACACACACACAGCACATATGGACACACACCTGTCAAAACTCACAGGGGAATCACATGCATGACAAGGACAAAAATGTCACTGTGTGACCATCAGTCAGCTAAAAAAATAACCTGTCAAACAGGTAAAATATTATTTCTAATTTTTTTTAATTTTATTTGAGTAATTTATTTTAAATGTATTATTATTTTTTATTCTATGATTTTTAATTTTATTTAAATGTATGCATTTGGCAGATGCATTTATCTGTGAACTTTTTTCAGTTCACGCATTCTCTGGGAATCGAACCCATGACCTTGGTGTTGCAAGCACCTCTTCTGTTTGAGCTACAGTACAGCTACTTTATACGCATATGTTCTACAAATTTGTACAAACACCTGGTTGGGAAACCCAAGCTGTCCTAACCAAACTTGATGCCGCATGTTTCCAGCAACACTGTTCACACTGTTCACACTGAACGCTAGAAGAGTGACGTGACGCAGGACTCTAGACCGATGAGATTTCACGGCTACACCGTGTTCACACTGAACGCTAGAAGAGTGACGTGACGCAGGACTCTAGACCGATGAGATTTCACTGTGGGCGGGGCTACACCGAACAACAACACCGAAATAAAAACCAAACAATTCACAAAACTCACTCATCACTTGTTGCTATTTAGGACAAAACTGATTAAGAAATTAATACTTTTATTCATCCATTAAATTTTAAATTGCTCAAAAGTAAGATGTTTATAATGTTCCGAAAGATTTCAGCTTTAAATAAATTTTTGAACTTTGAACTTTCTATTCATCTGTGAATCCTGAAAAATAAAATGTATCACGAGGAATGATGCTGAAAATACAGCTTTGATCACAGAAATAAATTACAGTTTAACAGATATTCACGTAGAAAACAGCTGTTTGAAATTACAATAATATTTCACAATTTTTACTGTATTTCTGATCAAATAAATGCAGCTCTGGTGAGCAGAAGAGACTTCTTTCAGAAACATTAAAATCTGACTGATCCCTGATTTTGATGGTGCATCTTTTCTGTGATGTTGAGTGTAAAAACTGTTGGCGTCTTTCAGCAGACAGACTGTAAAAGGGTGTAAAAGTTGTAAAGAGTCTGGTACGCCCTCATCTGCAACAGCTTTCCTCTCTCTCTCTCTCTCTCTCTCTCTCTCGGTTGGCTGCTGGTCTCTCTCTCTCTCCTCCCATCCCCCTCTCTCTCCCTGTGGATCCTCCTCCTCCTCTCTGTCGAGGTGGGTGTTCTGGCTGTTATGACTTGGAGAGGATAATGGCAGCTCAAAACGAGAGGAATGGGCCGGGTTTGGGATCAGACCAACCACAGCCAGATTCCACCTCCATTTTTCCCCTCCGTCTCTCTCAATATCGTTGTTTTTCTTCAATGGTAAACTTTGTTTTCCAGCTCTGACTCGAACGCCCCTCGATGAATTCTTGACTCAGTTATTCCCTCGGAGCCACAACAACCCGTTTACTAACCCTACAACTAGCTAACTCCAGCACTAGCTCATTAAAATGCAAATAACAGCCTGACTTCTGCAGCTTTTGAGTTGGTTCACACCAGGGTTATTATATAACTAAAACTAAAACTGAAACTAAAATTACAATTTCTTGTAACAAAATAAACTGAAATAAGATATTTCTCATTTTAATTCTAGTTAAACTTGATGTACTAAAACTGAAACAAAAATACTATAACTATATATATATATATATATATATATATATACTATTGTCTTCTGTAGACCTGCTTTACAGCTGAAATTTCAGTCATTTCATAATTTCATAACTTATTTTCCTATTTTTGTGAAGCTGCTTTGAAATAATCTGTATCGTATAAATTGATATATAAATAATAAATGTGAGTTGATTTGACCTGAGAGAGACAGAAAGATTAAATATGTGGTGTGAGTTAATATCTCACAGAAGCATTCATTTAGGTGCATGAATGCCAGATTGTTGCAACAAATGTTGCAAGAAAGATTCTTTTGGAATTAAATCACTCGGCTGTCGTCATGGCAACCATAGACTGTTTAAAGGAAACTTCAGTGAAAGGAGCGTCTTCTTTTTCCAACCTCTCTCTCTCTCTCTCTCCTGTGCCGTCCATACCTGTGGTTTCACCAAACCTCACACCTTCATCTGCTTCTCCTCACTCGTTTCATCATTTACACAAGACTGTACTTAAAATCAGCTCGTCTTTTCTTCTGGGTGAAGAAGTAAAGCAACTTCACCGACAGACTCTCAGCTGCCATCCAGCTGCTGAACACATGTGTGCTTACCTTCAGACACACACACATACACTCTTCATCTATGACCAATCCGGCCCAGAATAGCATCTCTAAAGCCTTGTAATAACAGCAGAGTTCCTGTGACCACAAGAATTATGTGTAAAATAGACAAAATACCCATAATGACCATATGCAGCCCTATTGATGTGTGTGTGTGTGTGTGTGTGTGTGTGTCTGAGATTTCCAGTCCTGGTTAAGTCCGTCATGACTAGGACTAGCCCACCCATAACACCCTAGCAACTGCATAGCAACACCCTGGCAACCACCCAGAACACCTGAGCTGCAAAAACAACCCTTAATTGGTATTTTTGTTTTGTTTTCCAGTACAGATATCAAAACATTCTTCAAATTCAAGTTCAAGGTGCATTTACTGGTGACACAAATGATATTAAGTCTTGTTTTCTGAAAAATGTATCAAAAGTGAATTTTGACTTTTTTCAGAAAACAAGACTTAATATATCTTCAGTCACTTTGCAGCTCCAGTAAATGCATCTTGATTTGAGAATATTTCAATATTTTTACTGGAAAACAATACTGAGAAGAAAATAATTTTTGCAGTGTGAAATCCTGCATAGCAACACCTTGGCAACCACTCACAGCTACATAGCAACACCTTGGCAAGTCAACCACCCATAGCTGCATAGCAACACCTTGGCAACCACCCACAGTTGCACAGCAATGCCCCAGCAAGCCTGGCAACCACTCACAACACTTCAGCATCATGCCAATAAGTGTTCCACATGCAAGCATCACTTTCATCTTCAGGAAATGTCAATCTAGTTTTTAAACTGCTGTGAACTCTTACTGTAAACAAACATGCAGCCTTTACAACACAACAATCACAGCAGTTACTGGAAACAGACGTGAACATGAACAAGAGCATTCCAACAGAAAATCATTGAAGACTGAAGAAACACCACAGGAGACCTTTAGACAGTCAAGAAGACAGCAGATCATCACATACTGACACAGTAACATCTACACAACCCACATGAGCTGATTATCCAGACACATACTCAGCAGCCCTAAATGCTATTTGAACACCTCGATATTTACGATGTCACTGTTTTAATGTTGAAAATGATCTGCCGAGACCCACAATACTGAGTATTACGAAAAATGACAAAAATAAAAATACACAAAGTGTTACAATTTCGCTCATTAGATACAAAATATCAAGTGTCAGTTATTGTAAAGGAAGAAATACAAAACATTTTTCCAACATTCTTTAAGCAGACGTTTGTCTGGTTTGATAAAAACAACGAATAAGACGACGGCAGTTGATTAAATGATTAAAAACTGATGAAGGAAAGTGGCGTGATGGAGGAAGATCCTGCAGTATCTGCGACACACTGACTGATGAAATGCGCGTGCGGATGGGCTCATTGTGTGGTCCTGTTGGGTCAGAACTCATTCATTGCACTGTGATAAAGTCATCCTGAGTGTTTATACGCATGTGTAAATCATCTGTAAGAACGTGTGTGTGTCTGTTCAGTGTTACAGTGTGATTGTGTGATTGGACCCCAGCCTGAACATCACAGTCTCTCTCACCGTAACAAACAAAATGACTCACATCATGAGGGATCTGAGATCTTTGAGATATTAATTCATTACATTCCTGAAAATCATTTAGCCTGAATCATTTCACATACAGACTCTGTTTGGTTTTTGTAAACTTTACAGTTTTATCACTTCAACAACGGTGGCATCATCCTAATATTTGCATATAATTCCAGTTGGTCCTCCTTTTCACACACACACACACACACACACACACACACACACACACATTACCATGTTTACATCAATTAAATAGTCCTGCATATAACACTTGACATAAACAACATAAGAGAGAAGATAAGTAATTAAAATGAAAATATAAAAATTTAATTCTGATTGTTTTTCATGCAAAAAAAACAAAACAAAGCACAATTAACATTATAATTGGACATCAGTTATTTTTTTAAATTGGACAAACCAAATTTTTTTTTAAAGGGATAAAAATAACAATATGACCCATTTTAATGCATACAATTTTTTTTTACATCTTCATAAAATATTTGTAGTTGAAATGCAGCTGCCTTAGTCAGATTCGGACACTACATTAAAATAAAAAATAATATGTCACTACTGTCAGTGTGCTACTGCAGATTCTAAAATGACAGTAACAGCATTCAGGCCTGTTCTTGCAAAACCTGATGTGATAAAATCACATGAAATCATAATCACAGAAACTATCCACGGAGAGTCTGATGACTAATTTTCTGAAATATTTGCATGTAAACTACGATGGACTGAGCGATCTCTCATCAACGAGCACATTCATTTGTTCGCCACACTTCAGCTCCTTCTTTCAGGCGGTGAAAAAACTTTTGTTTCCTCGCTATACGGATCCCGGGAGCTCTAAACCGAGCCACTCACACAACAGCTCCGTCATCGAGGGCCATTTACATAACTAAACACTAACAAATGAGCACATCAACTCACTGAGACAGAGACAGAGAGAGATGAGAACTAAATGAGTGCTAGCTGTTCTCCGGCTGAGCCGTACGTATTCCTGCGTGTGTGTGGCCTGTTCCTCAATGATTCACAGATCATATTACACACACACACACACACACACACACACTCTCACAC
>NW_015558674.1:136990-146254 GCF_001515605.1 Sinocyclocheilus anshuiensis | reverse complement strand
CGCACACACACACAGGCTGCCAAACAGCTCTCAACACCCAATAGCAGATAACAGCCTCACATCTACATAAAGAGCACAGAGAGACTTCAAAGAGCCGCGACCCGAGTTAAACAAACACCAATCACAAGTTTAGCAGCGCTCACAACAACATTCCACAATTATGCACTTTTTGGGTAGAGAGATAATTCATAAATTCTTTTGAACAATAAATATTACTTATAAATAATATTAAACTATTTATTTATAAATACTATTTATAAAGAGATAAATAAACATAATAAATATTAATAAATTATTAATAATAAAATATTAAAATGATTAAAAAATAATAAATAAATATAAAAAATACATAAAGTGTTGTCATTAAAACTAAAGTAAAACTAATAAGAAACATTTTTGTTAATTGAAATTAAGCTAATATTATAAATAATTTAAAGCAAATGTTGCCTTGGCAACTATTGATATAAATTTCATTTGAATTACTAAAATTACTAACTGAAATAAAACCAAACTAAACTAAAACTATTTAAAAAAAAAAGTAAAATAAAAATAAATTATTTAGAAATAATAATTATTAAATAAAATATTAAATACATTTAAACTATTTATAATTGTTCATTAATAATTATTTTTATTAATTGTATTATTATTATATTAATTTAGTAATAATGTATTAATAAATAAATATAATAAACATTTATAGAAATAAATATGATTTATTTAGAAAAAAATAGAAATAAAACCCAAAAGCACAAGATTAAAATGAAAAATGAAAATACAAAAAGTAAAAGCTAATTCAAAATATTAATAAAAACTATATAGTAAATAAATCATAATAAACTAACAAATATTTGTAACCATATTTATGAATGTGAATGTCCGTTAATAATGTTCTTTTTTTCTCCAGGCTGGTGAAGCTGCGAGTCAGAACATTCTCAGACAGACAGAAAAAGAGAGAGACTCCAAAGAAAAGAAAACCTCCAGCGATCTAAAGAAAAAAAGGAGGCGCAGAGCTGAACATGAGATGGAAAAAATGTGGGAGCAGGAAGTGTGTGTGTGTGTGTGTGAGTCTGACTGTGTGTGGCATTGAGACGCCCTCCAGCTCCACTCAACGACTACACACACACACATATATATACTGTATTCATACAGAGAGAGCAGCTTCTCCAGTGCTGTTTTGAGTCTCGTGCTCAGTGTTTAATCATCATCAGAATGAAACATCAGCATCATCCTCATGTATGGATGTTTTGAACACTAGTACGTCTCTCTCAACTACAACTACTGCTGCTGCTGAATACACCTACTGTACCTGAATATAAAGCACTGTTTGTTTTATTTGTATATTATGTGTGTTTGTAATGTGTATCCTTGTTCTTATTTTTTAATAACAAAGATAAAATAATGACAAAGATATTTATCTTCGCCCACTTTGGCCTAAATGTCTGCCATGTCTTTGTTTTTAAAATAGGGAAATTAGTTTGGCTGTGCTGCTCAGACAACTTGTAAAAAAAATAAAACCAACACGACAAACAATCGTGATAAAATCGTGAATTGTGATTTCCCTGAAAAAAAAAAAAACGTTATATATTTTTGCTATATTGCCTACCCCTAATATATATATATATATATATATACACACACACACACTCACTCACTCACGCACGCACGCTCACTCACTCACTCACGCACGCACGCTCACTCACTCACTCACGCACGCACGCTCACTCACTCACTCACGCACGCACGCTCACTCACTCACTCACGCACGCACGCTCACTCACTCACTCACGCACGCACGCTCACTCACTCACTCACGCACGCACGCTCACTCACTCACTCACGCACGCACGCTCACTCACTCACTCACGCACGCACGCTCACTCACTCACTCACGCACGCACGCTCACTCACTCACTCACGCACGCACGCTCACTCACTCACTCACGCACGCACGCTCACTCACTCACTCACGCACGCACGCTCACTCACTCACTCACGCACGCACGCTCACTCACTCACTCACGCACGCACGCTCACTCACTCACTCACGCACGCACGCTCACTCACTCACTCACGCACGCACGCTCACTCACTCACTCACGCACGCACGCTCACTCACTCACTCACGCACGCACGCTCACTCACTCACTCACGCACGCACGCTCACTCACTCACTCACGCACGCACGCTCACTCACTCACTCACGCACGCACGCTCACTCACTCACTCACACACACACACACACACACACACACACACACACAATAATTCAATAATTAATTTAGTCATTCAGTTGATTTTATTTATTATTTTGTAATATTGTTCTGAAACTCATAAAAAAGGTAAATAAAAAAGAAATAAAACATTTGCAAATGTTTTGCACCAAAACTAAAAATGTTCATTATGCTCTGAAAAATGTTCATCAGGGTTATTACAGTTAACTAAAACCACAAAACAACTGAAATAAAATTAAATATGAAAAGTTATTTTATTTCAGCTAGCTACCAAGGCAACATTTCTCATTTTCATTTAGTTTATTTTGATGAAACAAAATAACCAAAACTACAACTGAAATAAAAATGTATGAAAATATATAGACATATTTAAAAATGACAAACACACCCAACAAAATTAATACAAATGACTAAACTTGAACTAAAATGAAAATGAAATGTAAAAATAAAAGCAAGTCAAAATATTAATAAAAATTATAATAGTATCTCGATGATACTTGAATAATACTAATTCATATACATATAAACTAATTCCAAACAAGAAATTATGTTTTAAATAAAAATAAGATGCATTATTGAAGTTCATAGAGATGTATGCAATTTGGATTAGGCCTTACTGAAAATAAATAAATAAATAAATGTACTTTAATTAGATCAGTGACAAAACTCACTCGCTACAAATGCAACAAATGCATTATAATAAAGTTTGTTTGTCATGGGTTTTAATGCATTATACTTTCTAAAGCTGTAACAGTGTATTATAATGCATTATAACTGTGGTTACAATTATTCATGAGATCATACAGTGCATTATAAGGTGTGTTACAAGGGATAATTAATGCATTAAAAATACTTTCATTATGCATTATTTGTAAAGGCTTTAAGTAAAGTATTTCCAAAATTACTTGCGAGTGAGTGACAAAACTCACTCACTACAAATGCAAATTTACTGCAACCACTCAGAACACCTTAGCAACCACATAGCAACATCCTAGCAACCCATCAGAACACTTAAACTAGTTTTAAAATCTTCTGCAGGTGTCTGATAAAGATTTGCAGCACTGATCTCATCGCTACCGTTCCCACGTCCCTCTCGAGCGCGGCGCGACTATCAGGATTTAAAGAGGGTCGGCCCACAAAAACAGGCTCCTGGCCCCTGATCTGAACGGGTCATCAGCTATTTCCTCATTCATTAGCGCACAAAGAGACGGAGCGGGACGAGGCTGGAGAGCTGGAGGAGGTTAAACTCTCGCCTACCTGAGGAGTGCCAACATTTACAGATAAAGAGCGGGAGAGAAAAGCGAGCGAGCGAGAGCTCTCGAGTCGCCGGCTGTAGGGCTCTTGGGAAGTTTGTCTTGTAATTGAATCAATTGTTGACCTCCTGTTCAAACTGGCTGAGCTGCTCGGAGAGGAGAGCCTGCAGAATAATAAACGCTCTCTCTCTCTCTCTCACTCTCTGTCTCTCTCTCTCTCACTCTCTGTCTCTCTCTCTGTCAATACGTGCTTTATTCAATATGTGCTTTATTGGAATAATAAACGCTCTCTCTCTCTCTCTCACTCTCTGTCTCTCTCTCTCTCACTCTCTGTCTCTCTCTCTGTCAATATGTGCTTTATTCAATATGTGCTTTATTGGAATGACAATTGTTATAATATATTGCCAAAGCATAGTGTTTACATTGAATCTAGAACAGATATATATGCAACAAAAAACATGCATGTATATACATTTAAAAAGTAAAACAAATTAACATTTTAGAATCGTAGAATTCTACGAACAATTTATAATTCAATGTGGTGTGTGTGGTGTGTGTTTGTGTGTGTGTGTGTGTGTGTGTGTGTGGTGTGTGTTTGATTAGCAGATGAGTATTTAATGCTTCATGCAGTAACGTTACCAGCTGAATCCAGTATGATGTAATGGGCTGATCCAATTATTCCCAAAGCTGCTGTCATTTGGTTCTGCTTATTAACCCATTGTAAATGTCAGTTAACCTGTTGAGCTAACAACTACTGTCTGCTTTGAGCAATGCAAATCAATGTTGATTCACAAATTTGACATTTTTCTTTTTAAATATGCATGCATGAGTCACTTTTGTCTGCTTTTGGCTGTTTGCACTAAAAATGGATTTGTTTAAGTTAGAAGAGGTTCAGTCATGTATTTTTTCTCTCTCTGCTGAACAACCTGCCGTAAATCAGCTCTCTGCTGAACAACCTGCCGTAAATCAGGGCTTCATTATGCTTCCAGATGGCAGCTGTTGTCATGCTCAGAATATATATATATGATTTAAGTGATTCCAAAAATATAATTATTTTGTGTCATTATCATTATAGCTGTGATGTTGACTTTTCTGTTCTCCTTGGGTTAGAACAATTATTGAAACATAGTTATAATAATTGTATATTATATAACTGTTATAATAATGACATGACCAAAAGTCTTTGTTAATGAAGTTGGTCGAGCGTCATGCTATGCATTAGCTTGGTATTTAATCTTTCTTTCCCTTCTGCCACCTTCTGAGATGACATATGCTTGTGCACTGTAAGCCCGACGCCCTCTTGAACGTCCCCTCTTAAGGCCATTACCGCAGGAGAATTGTGTGTGTGGTTTTGGTGTTGGTGTGTGTGTGTGTGTGTGTGTGTGGTGTGTGTTTGTGTGGTGTGTGTGTCTCTGTCTCTCTCTCTCTCTAAGTGTGTTGCGGGTTGCACTCGCCCCTCCTCTCCGCTGCGATTGTGCCGCGAGTCAAAGGCCGTGTTTTAGGGAGAAGCTGTACAATCCTTTCACTTTCTCCTCCTTCTGCATTCTCTCTTTTTCATTTCTCCTTTTGTTGCAGCATGGGATGAATTCTAATCACCCCCGTCTCACCCCAAAACCTCCAGTCTCACCTTCACACTGTACGTCTGTCTGCTTTACCCATCATGACACTGTCCTGACAAACACAGACTGAATCAGTGTGTTCACAAAAAGTGTAAATATTACATTCAATTCAATTGATTCAGTCATATCAGTTTGATTCAGGATGGACTGATCAAAGTGAATCTGAATCAAACTGATTCAGTCATATACATTTGGTTCAAGTTATATGGAACATACTAAATTAGATTCAAATTGATTCAGTCATATCAATTTGATTCAGGCTAAATTGGTCATAATTAATCTGACTGAAGTTGATTAAGTCATATCTGATTCAGGTTTCATCATATAAAACTGTATCTAAACCGATTAAGTCATGTAAAATTGATTCAGGTTGAAATGGTCATATTACATTTGATTCAAATTGATTCAGGTTGGACTGAGCAAACTAAATCCGAATCAAACTGATGCAGTCATATAAATTTGGTTCAAGTTATATGGAACATACAACATTTTATTAAAATTGATTCATTCATATCTATTTGATTCAGGTTTAAATCATATTAACTTCGATTCAAACTGATTCAGTCATATCAATTTGATTCAGGTTGAATTGAGCATACTAAATCTGAATCGAAATGATTCAGCCATATACATTTGGTTCAAGTTATATCATACTAAATTTGATTTAAAATGATTCAGTCAAATCTATTTGATTCAGGTTGAATTGATCATACTAAACGTGATTAAAATTAATTCAGTCATATCAGTTTAATTCAGGATGTATTGATCATACTAAATTTGATTTGAACTGATTCAGTCACATCAATTTGATTCAGCTTTAATGGATCACATTAAATTTGATTCAAGTTGATTCAGTCATATCAATTTGTTTCAGACTGACTCAGTCATATTAGATTTGATTCAGTCATATCAGTTTGATTCTGGCTAAATCGATCACACTAAACTCAATTTGAATTGATTCAGTAATTTTATTTTGATTCAGATTGAATCAGTCATACATTTACTTTAATCATATTCCATTTGATTTAAACTGATTCAATCATACATGAATTCAGGTTGAATTGATTACACTCAATTTGAATCAAACTGATTCGGTCACATCAGTTTGATTCATGATTACTGAATCGATCATGTTAAACTTGATTCAAATGAATGTTCATGAAAATGGGATTGGTCGGTATTAGTCAATAACTTGGACTGGTTAGCAGTCTGCCAGTTTTTCTGTGAACATATTCAGAGTTTCACCCCCAGTTTTAATAAGCTGTTTTAGATACGCTTAATGATGGCTGAGTGGAGAAGAAAGAGGAGAAGCTCCCATAATCTGCCTCTGTTTGCTGCAGGGCTTTAGATTTCTGCTCTATTGTGATGTTTCTCCAGATCATCTCACATACAGTCTCAAGCTGATAACAAACCTGCTAGAAACATTCCTCTCTTTGTCAGTCGTCATTCATATTCTTTGATAAATTCTTCGCATTGGCTCAGTGATCTATAATTACTGAAGTAGCATGTTTCACATCAAATTCTATAATTTACATTTATGCATTTGGCAGACGCTTTTATCCAAAGTGATATCATTTTAGTCATTTAGTCATTTAGCAGACGCTTTTATCCAAAGCGACTTACAATTGGGGGATACATAAAGCGATTCTTCTTAAAGAGGCAAACAGACACAGGAAGTGGTTGTAATACCAAGTTCTTAGACATTGTTCAAATGTGGTCTTTGAAGGTCAGCTGGTCATCAAAGGTTACACCAAGATTTCTGACCGAAGTTGATGGGGTAATTGTAGAAGAACCTAGCTGGATGGAGAAATCATACTGTAGAGTTGGAGTGGCAGGGAAGACAAGAAGCTCAGTCTTTGCCAGGTTGAGCTGTAGGTGATATTCTTTCATCCATGCCGAGATGTCCGCCAGGCAGCCTGAGATCCGTGCAGCTACCGTTGGATCATCTGGTTGAAATGAAAGATAGAGCTGTGTGTCATCAGCATAGCAATGGTAGGAGAAGCCATGTGCCTGTATGATGGGACCCAGTGATGTTGTGTATATGGAGAAGAGGAGTGGTCCAAGTACTGATCCCTGAGGAACCCCAGTGACAAGTTGATGTGCTTTGGATACCTCCCCTCCCCAAGCCACCCTGAAAGACCTACCAGTGAGATAGGATTCAAACCAGCGAAGTGGAATCCCTGTGATGCCCATTGAAGAGAGGGCAGACAGGAGGATCTGATGATTGACAGTGTCAAAAGCAGCAGAAAGATCCAGCAGAATAAGAACTGATGATTTGGAATCAGCTTTTGCAGTCCGCAAGGCTTCCGTGACTGACAGTAGCGCAGTCTCAGTTGAATGGCCACTCCTGAAACCTGACTGGTTAGGATCCAGTTTGTTGTTCTGTTAAAGAAACAATGATATCTGGTTGAAAACAACTCTTTCGAGGGTTTTCGCTATGAATGGAAGGAGAGAGACAGGTCTGTAGCTATCTGTAAGTGAAGTGTTTAATGTAGGTTTTTTGAGCAGTGGGGTTATCCGAGCCTGCTTGAATGCAGTGGGGATGCAGCAATGATATAGCATACATTTTTTCAGTTCATGAACTGATGAACGTTTTTTGCAAACGAGTAATGCACATATTTGTGGAGAGTAATTTCACATAATATTAAACAGAAAATTTCAGAGAAAAATAATAGGTTGCTTTGGACCAGAATTTATTATGAAAAGAACTATGCAAACAAAATGCACTGAAGAAGTGCATTATTAATAATTATTTTTCAGATATTATTTTAATCATTCAATTTGGCTTTGATACTGTACAATGACAACCAATTAAATTAAATTATTAATTATTTAATTAATTAATTAAACAAACAATAAATTAATTTGTAAACAAGGTTTAAACAATATTGTTTTATATATAATATATAATAAAATAAATATAAATAAATATCCAAAGCAATATTGCATTTGAGGGATACATTTTTTCAATTCATGCATAGATGATTGCTTTTTGCAACTGAGTCGTGCACATATTTGTTACAGTAATTTGACACAATATTTACTCAAAATTCAAAATAAATATAAAATAAAAAGTTCACAAACCAAGTAGAGAGCTAAATATCATCCTAGGCCACTATATATCAGTCTGTCACTAAAAATGTAAAAAACATTATAATAATAATAAAAATTTAAACAATCTTTCAAAGGCTGAAATTCAGCTATTATATCATACATGATGAATAACTAACTTCCATGACAAAGCCGTTCTGGAATCAGTCACAAAAGCCACATTTGTAACCCAGCAGCGTATAAACTGTATTATATTTCTATAAATATATTTGATATAAACGGAGTCAGTGCTGAGGAGAGCGGCTCTCCGTCTGAAGGGTTCTTCTCATTCACTCTGGATCCTCTGCTGAAGTGTTTGTTGGGAAATCCTGAGTAAATCACAGTGTTTGCTCACGCTTTGTCGGCAGCACGTTTTTATGGACTTCCACTGTTGACAATCGCCTCACTTCTGTTGGCCTCGCACAAGCAGGATAACACTGTGCAAATATGCTCGTGTACACTCACACAATCACTCGCTCGCTCAAACACACACACACACACACACACAAACACACACAAACACAAACACACACACACACACTCACACTCACACTCACACTCACACACTCTCACACACACACACACACACACACACACACACACACACACACACACACACACACTTGCTCTCGTCAGCATTAGCCATGCTGCTCTCTATATATCAGCATCAACAACTGAAAAACTCTACAAACTAATTAACTGGCCAATACTTTGTCATATTCAGATTATTGCATTGCATCATACTCAAATAACACAAGTGTTCGAATCTCCTTACGACAGATCCAAATCAATTATTACAACAATAACGCACATTTATTTTCTGTATTTTGGGGTGGATTTTGTTTTTAGATTTAGTTTTAGATTTAGGATTTTTGGATTTAGTTTTCACAACTATTTTGTGTTGCTCAACATTAAAGGGGTCATATGATACGATTTCAATTTTTCCTTTCTCTTTGGAGTGTTACAAGCTGATTGTGCATAGATAAACTAAAGAAGACTAAAGTCTCAAATCCAAAGAGATATTCTTTATAAAAGTTAAGAGTCAGCCACACCTACCTAAAACGGCTC
>NW_015558674.1:129393-136693 GCF_001515605.1 Sinocyclocheilus anshuiensis | reverse complement strand
GCGCTGTTCTCAAGCCCGCCCATTCTAGTCGCCCGCCTCCGCTCACTCTAGCCGCCTGCCTCCGCTCACTCTAGCCGCCCGCCTCCACTCACTCTAGCCGCCCATTCTAGCCGCCGGCCTTCACTCACTCTAGCCGCCGGCATCCGCTCACTCTAGCCCTCCGGCCTCCGCTCACTCTAGCCCTCCGGCCTCCGCTCACTCTAGCCCTCCGGCCTCCGCTCACTCTAGCCCTCCGGCCTCCGCTCACTCTAGCCCTCCGGCCTCCGCTCACTCTCCGCTCACTCTAGCCGCCGGCCTCCGCTCACTCTAGCCGCCGGCATCCGCTCACTCTAGCCCTCCGGCATCCCCTCACTCTAGCCCTCCGGCCTCCGCTCACTCTAGCCCTCCGGCATCCGCTCACTCTAGCCCTCCGGCATCCCCTCACTCTAGCCCTCCGGCCTCCGCTCACTCTAGCCCTCCGGCATCCGCTCACTCTAGCCCTCCGGCATCCCCTCACTCTAGCCGCCGGCATCCACTCACTCTAGCCCTCCGGCCTCCGCTCACTCTAGCCGCCGGCATCCACTCACTCTAGCCCTCTGGCCTCCGCTCATTGATGATTCAAACGCGAGTTTTGGGCAGTGTAGAGTAGCGCTTGTTGTTTGTCATTTCTCTGATCACAAATGCAGACATGGTTTTATGTTTACGCGGCGTGATGCAACGCAGTGCATAAAAAGACAGTATAAGTCATTATAATCCGTAATTATGTCCCCACTGGATGCAACAAATGCCTCGTTTGTAATGGGTAAAGGCGGGGCATAGAGGAGAAACAATAATGTACAGTATGTGGAAAATAATGTGTTTTTTGAACCTTAAACGGCATAAACACATTTCATTACACCAAATACACAAAATAATGTTCTTTTTAGCAACATCATTTTACCCCTTTAATTTACCATCATTAAATTTGAGATGACACATTTTGGGATTAACAGCTTCAGCCAATGAGTGTTTTTAAAATTATTTCTAGTGAAATTTGAGTAAATATAATGCAAAAACAGTGTTATTTTATTTTCAGTAATTCTGTATACGCCTCTTTTGCTGTCATTGCTATCACATACATTATATATGTTATATATAATATTTAATATATATTTCCAAAATATCAGCCATCAGCCAGTGAAAAACACAAATCGGATGGTCAACCACGGTTATTATGATAAAACAATTTGAGTCAATTCAGAAAGCAGTTTCAAAGCAGGGGTTTTCAAACTGGGAAAATCTGCAGAAATTTGCTGAGGAAAAAAATATTAGAAATATTAGAAATAAAATATACGGAATATTTTGGACCAGAATTTATTTTGAAAAGGGCAAATTGACAAACTGAACTGAACAAATGCATTATTAATAACTATTTTGAATAAATAATGCTTTTCAGATATTATTTTAATAATTTATTTTGGCTTTGGTACTGTACAATAACAACAAATCAATTAATTATTTAATTAAATTTAATATTTAACTAATAGTTAATTAAAAAATATATTTAATTTGTAAACAATGTTTAATAATTGCTGTCTTATATAATAAAAATAAATATAAATGTATATTATTTGTGCATCAAAAAATGTGTGAAAACCCCTATTTTAATGCATTAAATAACACAGGCTCCGCAGCATGAAGTGCAGCAGTAGGTTTAGGCGTTCCAGGTGCATGATGGGTATATGGGCACGTGTGGCGGTGGGCGGTTCGGATCGGCGGCTCATTAGTAGCTCTTTGACCTGGACTGCAGGCCTGAGCCTGAACACATTCATATGAATGCAGCAGATCATGAGGCTCACCGGGACCCTCGAGCACCAACAATAGACCCTCAACAGAGCCCAACACTTAATACCAGTGTCCCTGTTTCACACGTCATTTCAAAGAACAGTCCTTCCCCCGTCTGTCTGTCTCTCTCTCCAGCTCAGGTTTGTGTATTGGGCAACAAAGCAGACGCAACACAAACGCTGGAACAGCTTCCTCCTTCCTCACACCAGGAGTGTGTGTGTGTGTGTGTGTGTGTGTGTGTGTGAGTGTGTGAGATCAGTGCTAAATGAGTAATTAGCATCTGAAGGTAAAACAGAAGGCCTGTTAATGACTTTAGAGTGACAGTGAATGTGTATGAGGATTGATTCCCTCTTAGTAGCCTACTAAACCTAATGTATTGCATTTGGTGCATGAACTGATTAACATGATCAAACATTGCTGTTAAACCTGTTTCACACACAATCTCCTCCATGTCTTCTGTCGTCTGATTGATCGTTTAGAGTGTTTTATCCAGTCAAAGCTCTTTTAGTGTAATTGTAGAAACGTCCAGCTTCTACTGGAGCTTCTCGTGTCAAATCTTGACTGATTTTGATCAAGTAAGCGTCAGAATAACTGCAGTAATATCTCCAGATGAACACTTACTGGACTGAAGCAGCTCAGCTTTACTTGATTCTCCATCAATCATGTTTTAGAGTCTCAAATCTGATCCTCAGGATCTTTTGAGGAGCGTTTGTTTCCAGAAGCTTTACTTTCACTGTTCCTCAGCGGAGGAATGATCTTCACAAGCCTCCAGAACATCTCACATCTTCTGAGGAGCCTTTATTTCTTCAGCTCTCAATCAGTATTGCATTGCATTGCTTGTATATTTCTACTTGATCTGACAAATAAAGTTAGTTTAGTTTTAGTGAAGTTGATTCAGTCATATTAAATTAGATTCAATGTGATTCAGTGTCAGTTTTATTCTAGCTGAATCAATCATATTCAATCTGATTCAAATTGATTCAGTCATTTAAATTTGTCTCAGGTTAAACTGATCATATTAATTTGATGGAGGATAATTAAATCATAATACATTTGATTCAAGTTGATTCAGTTGTTAAAAGTTCAGGTTAAACTGATCATACTAAATTTGATTCAAATTGACAGACTGAATCAATCGTTAAATATGATTCACGTTAATTCTGTCATCAATTTGATTCAGGCTGAACTGATCATATTAAATTTGATTTAAACTGATTCAGTTATATCAGTTTAATTAAGGATTGAATCCATCAAATTAAATTTGATTCAGGCTGATTCAGTTATGTTAGCTTGACTCGGGATGAATCCATCATATTACATTTAATTTAAGTTCAGTCATATCAATTTGATTCAGGCTGAACTGACCATATTAAATCTGATTCAAGTTGATTCAGTTATATCAATTTGATTGAGGTTGAATTAATCATAATACACATTTAAGTTAATTCAGTCAAATCAATTTGATTTAGGTTGATTTAATCATATAAATTTGATTCCATTTGATTGAGTCATACCAATTTGATTCAGGTCGAGTCATTCAAATCAGTTTGACAATTCAGTCATATTAATTTGACTAAAATTAGCTAATTAAGATATTACCACAGACAGATTTAAGGTTTACTGACAAAACATGTTTCCAGCTCAGACAGCAGCAGCAGAAGATCCGAATCAAGAAAGTCTGAACCCTGAAGCCAAATGGGACATTAGCATTTTAACAGCCTGACGGGAGGCTTGTCTAAAACTGTCACACACACACACACACACACACACACACACAGGCTGGTTGTGTGTGTTGTGTTCAGACTCATGAAGCTCTCAGCCGGACACACGTCTGTCCTCCAGCGACTCCACTCACTGCTGAACATGTTTGCTCTCCTGCTTTCTGTTTCCATGAATCACACATCCGTCAGGACCAGAGGAAAGTCCTCCTCCAAACCCTCTTCTAACTCCTGCAACAAAAGTCCAAAGACAACCAGCTCCTTCACTAGTGTTTGTGAAGCTGAGCCTGCAGGTCTGTCTGTGTGTGTGTGTGTGTGTGTGTGTGAACAGCGAGGTAAACCACACACACCTCAGAGGTTTAGCAAACACAACTTCACTAACTGGAGGAATCCCAACCGAAGACGGTCAAACAACAGTAAATAACAGTAACTGACCCTAATCCAGCCACAGCAATTAAATACAGCTCATGCTGAATCACAAATGAGATTTATGAAATATATCAATGGATATATTGATATTGATATTTTAATTGAAATAAAATTAAAATCACGATATGGCATAGTGCAATTATCAAATTGCAAATCTACAATTTAATTAAATATAAGCGCTGCATGTTTCAGAGTGAAACGTGCCACTTATATACAAGTATTGTAATTTTACAGTTGTAATGCAAAATAAAATGTTTATATTATTTTTCTTAAATACAAATTTTATTTTACAGTAAAATATTAAAATTTTCATATTTTAGTTTTTAGTCATTTGTATATTTTACTTATTATAATAAAAAGTATAATATTATAATAATTATATAATTATATTATATAATAATAATAATAATAATAATAATAATAAATATTGATTAATTAATGAACTCAAACATTTCTTCAGCCATTTGAGCTGCTTCACGTTCATTTTACAGCTCTATATTCTTATTGGATGACGACTAGTGACTCATTTGGATAATTTAATTTTTTTGGGAGAAACATTGAGACAAAGCCGATACTTAAATGACATTTAACTGAGAACTCAATTAAACCATGAAAGAGCATCTCTGAGAAATGAAAGATAGTGTTTGTACTTTGTAAAGCAGAATATCTAATGGTAACAGGAAACAAAGATCAGTCAAACTCTTTCGGTTTTATAGATCTTTATATGCATTAAAAAGGTGCTTTACTGCTGGTTTTATTACTGTTCAACTCGCCAACAACTAGTTTGTTCATGAAAATCATGCAACTCTGCCATTGAAACTCTTTAGCTGTTGATAAAGGTGAGAAAAAAACGTTTGCTCCCACTCAACATCAACACATCAGTATACAAGCCTCAAAACAGCTCATTCTGTGATTCAGATGAGTCTTCGCCACATTAACCTACAGAACAATCAGCGTCATTCTCAGCATTTGACCTCACAGCCAGAGTAAAGCAATACGCACCTGAGGATCTTCCCTCTTTCACACTTTCTCACAAGAGTCCAGCTGACAGCCCAGATGAAGATATAAACCACATAAACATGCACACACACACACACACACACACACACCTGCTTATCTGTGAAATGAACAATGGTTGAGGCAGGAAAAGGCATCATCATCATCACCTGTGAAAGCGCTCTCGCAGTGACTGTTTAACAACCTACAGGTGGATAGTTCACGTGAAACACTGTTGGGTAGCTGACATGATTATATTCCATCTATTTTAACCAGCAATTCTTGTATAATTATTATGCAGGCAGTTTTATGGCCTGTGTTAGTCAACAGAATACAGGAATATTTGTAAAAACTAAAACTTTAAATTTAATTTTCAAAATTAGTTTAGACAAAAGGGTGATTATGATCAAAAAACTTTATTTAATTTTAATTTCTTTTTATTAAACTTTTCGTTTTATTTTAAGATTTTATAAAATAAGTTGAGTGGATTTTAATTAATTATTTCAATTTTAATTCAGTTTTTCTCAAATTCTGTGTTTTCTGTTTTAATTTTTCAGGATTCCATTTGAATGAGTTAATTACATTTTAATCATGAAAAAGCATGTCTATTCAACTGAATTCATAATACTTTAATGATTTAATCAATTAAATTTTTTAAAAAATGTAATCAAATGAAAATGAAACTTTTTTTCCAACATTTTATTTTTATAAAATACATTGCTCTACTTTTAAAATTCTAAATAATATTTCTGTAAATTTGTTTAAGTGAAACAAAACATTTATTTTCCTGGTTTGTAGTGAAGACGATCATTTTTATCAAATGAAATTGTGAATTGCATTACAGTGTCTGCTATTCTCTCCACATTTTCCGTATTGTCCATGTTTTTCGTACAATTTGTCTTTTATTATTTCAGGAAAATATCACAATTACTGATGACTCATCCTGCACTGCACCGATTGTTGTCCAATCAGATGCTCTCTAGAATGACAATGCCCCTCCCACTATATTATAAATATCAGCTGACAGCGACTGGCAACAGTAAGTAACAAGTCACCATTCACCGCTGTGATGATACTAAAAGACTATTAGCTATTAAAAAGGGCAGCGGATTCAGTTGAGGAAAAACAGAAACCTGGTTATGCCATGCGCTGTATGTGCATGTGTGGTTCCCGCATTCTGGCATTTACAGCAGCCGAGAGGTAAGTGAAAAGGTAAACACAGCATCTGTTACCTGTGGAGGAGCTGCAGACACTGTTTGAGCAGGTGTGAGCGCTCTACACACACGCACACACACGCACACACACACACACACACACACACACACACACACACACAAAGCCTTTTGAATTACGGAGACAGAGGAAGTGTCCTCATAAACCACCTCCATATTGTAATACCTGTGTCATCATACCCATGTCATTATACAAATTTGTGTCCTTATAAACCACCCAGACCAGTGCACACACACACACACACACTTTTACACACAATTACTTTTTCAATGATCTGAAATGACACGGATGTGTCCTGATCAGGGTTCGACTCATGACTAATCCGACACCAGAAATTTCCCAGATCAATGTCTGACTGCCACAGAACATCCGTCTGACATCACAGATCAAACTACGGCATCGACAACACCAGACTGCCTCACTGGATTCAGACGAGATGCTCTCTGCACGTGTGTGTGTGTGTGTGTGTGTGTGTGTGTTTACATGCGAGTGAAAAAACATCAAGTCAGTAGCTGAAACAACAACAGCTGCTGCAGCCACGACGCTTTACCAACCCGTCCACTCAACCAGGCCGCTGTCCCGTCCAACACTCGCTCAGCACCACCTGGGAAACTTATGAGGAAACTCAAATGGGAGAGGTCAAGCCTGGATAACACTTTATTAAATGCTATTTAGCAAATCTGCATCTGCAAGCATAAGAGCTCCGGCGACCCGAAGTCCTGAAACTCAGTGTGTGTGCAGTCCTTGCGTAATTAATGAGCGCAATTATTATAACTCTGAGGAGGAACAGTGTGTCTCAATGAGAAACAGATGCGGCACACGGGGAGAGGTCAGTCGTTCACACACACACACACACACACACACACAGCGCCGGCTGTAAATAATAACTTACGAGCTCACAAGCACAAACGACTATTTCTATAAAAGCCTCACACTGCATTAGCGCCCACACGGCTGACAGAAGTGTGACGGAACGAGAGACAAGAGTCAAGTTATGGAGGAAAACAACAACACAATGACTTAAAGATAAAACACATTTAAAGAAACTACTCAAACCACAATAGTACTTATATATATACTGTATGTGTGTGTGTATATATATATATATATATATAGTTTTT
>NW_015558674.1:127177-129167 GCF_001515605.1 Sinocyclocheilus anshuiensis | reverse complement strand
CTTTAGATGAGTGACACAATAATAAAAAGGTTGCGCTGTAGCTCAGGTTTCATCTGTCTATCAGTCACATCTCCTGCACACACTCAAATCCTGCTGGAATTACGGAGGATATGCGGGCCCTGATTTTCCTCCAACTTTTTTTGGTTTTGTAAAACAAACAGAGCGAACTGGCATGAAAACAACATTCTGAGCGGAGCAACTCTTATCAGATCTGCACTTGAACAGGGAACAAGCAGAAACGAGCACGCTAAACGTCTCGTTCTGTCCCTAGATTTCTATTACAAATGATTTCTGAGATCAAATTTAACATGAAGTCAGTTAATACATTTACAGACTTTTATACAGAGGTCTGACAGGTATTTGGGTACTTAACTAGTATTATCAACAACAAGGTTAAAATGCATATGCATGTAATACATTAGTTCATTTTAAATGGTCCTGTGGTGTGAGAAAATTAATTTTAAAAGTACAAATATTCCATGCATTCTCTCAGTTAATATGAGCTCATAAAAATGCATGTAAAATAATCGTACTAGAATTAGAAAAATGCTGCTTAAAATAGTTTTAGGTGGAATATAGCATGCAACAACCCATATACAGTACAACTCATAAATATTGCAGTTTGTTGTAAACAGCATCGACCAACAAATCACAGAAAGGCAGCACGTCTATTTCAGTGAATAGCACTAATAATGCAAAACGTACTGGCTGTGGTGTAAAATAATCTTTATTTTATTCATTTTGAATAACAATTTTTTTTCATGGTTTTAGTTTTAGTTAAGTATAATAACCCTGAGGGCCACCACACTGCAAAAAAAAAAAAAACACACATTCTTAATGAAAAACTATAAAAAAATAAAATAAAAACATCCTTAAAAACAAAGTGCAAAGTAACTGAGAAACAACACTGCACAAGATATTGATACAGAAGTGTATATTTAAGCATAAAAGTTTTTAATAGCCTGCTTTCTTACATTTTTTGCAGTGTCTCGGTTTGCATTAGAGAAGAGCAGCGTGAACATTCACCTAAACGAAAGAAAGTGAGACGGGCTTGAAACAACATGAATTAGCCTATGCATTTTAATTTCTGATGAACTATTCTTCTAGCAAGAAGAGTTTTGAAAGGAAGGAAGAATGAGAGAAGAAAAAGAAAGCAGGCAAGAAAGAAAGAGAGAAAAGCAAGTGAGCGTCTGGGCAGCAGTGTGCAACAGCAGGAAAGCAGTAGACTTACTGTGTCTCTGATTGGTCGAATGCGTCTGTGCAGCCCACCCAAGAAGCTGCAGCAGCCCATGGGCATAAATCTGAGAGTCTGACTCACAGCGCATTTCAAACAATCTGCAGCTCTCGCTCTCTCTCTCTCTCTCAGTCTCTCTCACTGTGCATTATTCAATCGAGTGCTAATAAAACTCAACTCCTCTCAGCTCTGGCCAACAATATTATTTTTGTAAAGACTTAATTGGGTTTGCCTTTGAGTGAAGGGAACATGTGTGCGCATACATGTACGTAACGGAGGAAGTAATGCGTTTGGCATGCGTGTGAGGTGACGGCAAACTTATGCAATGAGCGAACACATGAAAGCGAGCGCAGGTAAAGCTGTGAGCGTATGCGTGTTTGTGCATGCGCATGTTTGTCTGCCAGGGTCTGGATTATTATCTGCACTGCTGCTAAAACGTACTGCCGCCAAATACTCTTGAGTAATTAATGTATCTTTCTTTTGATGATTCCTCTGGGTTGCATCTAATTTGTCAAATGCCAAAAATCCGAAGCGCAAGAAACACATCAAAGACGCGCAATTACAATGATGCGAGTTCAAAACTCCTGTGTCTCCATGACAACGGAGTGAATAATAAACGCCCCCTCGCAGCTCTGGACTCCAGTGAGTCATCACACACACACACACACACACACACACACACACACACACACACACACTCACTCACACACTCACACACTCACTCACACACTCCCACACTCACTCACTCACACACAC
>NW_015558674.1:113639-127109 GCF_001515605.1 Sinocyclocheilus anshuiensis | reverse complement strand
CTCACACTCACACTCACACTCACACTCTCACACACACACACACACGATAATGTGCTGCAAACGTGTACGGATAGAGACACATTTGGTTTCCACACAATCGATAGGAAGGAATAAGCACTAGAGATCTCTTTAGTGACTCAACTGTTTCTCCTATACTGTAAAAAGGTTTAAAGTTGTAAATAAAACAAAGATCGTTGGAATAAATAATATTTCAAGTTTTTCACGCTTCACCCATTTTGACCCAGAGAGGATTTTCTTTTTGCTAGTTAATGTTGTTGCATTGGACTAAAACTACTAGCTTTGCTCACACAGGTTATAACAACTTCCCACATTTTTTTATTTTGAACATTTTTGTAATTTTGGGGGATTTTTCCCCCCTCCTTGTCACACTTGTGGTGTTCCTGGTCAAAAATGACAGGTCTTTTAAAAATGGCTTATGTATCTCTCATTATGCTGTATTATAACCAAATATTGGATTCAATCTTTTTGTGAACTTGTTTTCTTTCCATTTCAGAACTGATTGGTTGATCTGAGCTTATGCACTTCAGCTTTTGAGTGAAAATTGCCAAAATTAACCACAAATAATGCTTTTTTCACTCAAAATCTGAGGTGCTCAGCTCAGATCAATGAGGCCTAAGTTCAATCAGCTCCAAAAAGAAACACAAAACATGTACTATTTAAAAGAAAAGAAGTTGAAAAAAAGATTAAATCCAAGATTTGGTGGTAATATAGCACAATAAGAGATTTACAAGCAATTTTAAAAGGTTGGTCATTTTTGGGATCTACAGCACAAGAGTTATTTGGCCTTTCTTTGTAATTGTTTGTGAAATTTATACTACCAAATGAGTGAAAACACCTCATTTATTTTTTCAGTGTAAACTAATGGAGAGCTACTGGAGACTTCAGTACCAAACGAGTCAGTAGTTGTCACACAGTAAGCATATAGATTTCATTAATAAAAATTAATGTGGAAAGCAGCTCATTTGATAAGAAACGTGAGTTCATATTGAGATCTGTGAGTTCTGATTTTAAGTCTCCATTTAATCTCATTGCTGTTTCAGAGCAACAAAAACAAAGGACATTAACGTGTTCTCATTTGTGATCTTTCTTTTCTTTGGAACACCAGAATGAAGAAACGATATCCGGAGATGAACTGGACTATTGAAACTTGTAGGGCTGGTTTAAAGTGACTCATTTATTCAGAGGCTAAACGTCATGATGGCATGAAGTGAACAGGGATTGAAGTGAAAGGTAGAATCAGGAGAAATAGGTTGATAAACAGGTCTCGCTGTCTAAATCTCTCCTATATCGACAGACTTTCATTTGCAGAGCATCTCCTCGCCACCAGATCTGCAGATCAGTGATGTGAACATGCCAGCATCTGAAACACTCGTGTTTATAATACGTGGATAGTCTTCATTCATCATGGACAATAGCTGCTTGTAAAGCACAATTGTCCGACCGTTTCGTAACATAATCCAGCTTCTAACTTGAAAGCTACACTGCAATCAGAGCGGATCCTCTCTGAGCTCTCGTCTTTCACCGATGCAAAATCCAGCGAGGGAATCATCTCGACTATGAAAGAGTTATTGACCATTTTATTCAGAGAGATGGAAACCGAACCAGAGAGACAGAGGTGTGGTGAGAGAAAACAATCGTGGTTTAGTGGTCTGTGCCAAGGCTTCATTATTTAAACATTTATACATTTCTGTTCAATCACCTTGCAACATTTTTCCCCTCGAAACCGATGACAGATGATCCCACATTTAATTAAGTCAGCTCAAACTGTGAGAATGACCGCTGAAGAAACGCTTAAACTTGCAAGTGTCTCCTGAAATGGTCATCGGAGGACGCCTGTGACTTGAATATACAAAAATGAACTAAATTGAATAAGATGATTCTGTCATCACCCACATGTCCTTCCAAACCCGTATGACTGTATTTCTTCTGAGGACCACGAAAGGAGACCCTTGGCAGAATGTTCACGCTGCTGTTTCCATGTCTTTTACAGTCAATGGAGCACGAACATGGTGATAAACCTACTTTTATGTTCTAGTACAGAAAGAACATCATACAGGTTTGAAATGACATGAGAGTGAATAAATTATGACAGAATCGTAATTTTGGGCTGAATTACTCCTTTCATGAAGAGAAAGGAGAAAAGAAAGAAGGCAAGACAGAATGAAAGCAAGAAAAAAAAGCACAAAAGATAAAAGACAGAAAGAAGGAAAGCATGAAAGAAAGTAGGACTGCAAGAAAATGCAAGAAAAATAGAAGATCATGCAAGAAAGAGAGAAATACAGAAAGCAAGAAAGATGAAAGACAGAAATGAGTAGGGCTGCTCGATTCTGGCAAAAATCATAATCGCGATTATTTTGGCCAATATTGTAATCACGATTATTTAACACGATTATGAGGGGGCCATATGACCAAAACTTTATACGAGTGATTTATTTAAAGATAGTGATACATATCAAATATATTATTCCTGTAAATAAGGTTGCTATGACATCTACATGGTAGAGACCAGTAGAATTTCAAACAAACAAACAAACAAACAAACAAACAAAAAGTCCTCAAAATTATTGAAAAGAATTAAACTGTCAGTAATAAAAAAGCAAAGGACAAATGCAATAGAATAAAAAGATACAAATGAAACAAACTCTGCTTTAATGTTTTTTATGCAAGTCTCAAACAGCCTACTACAGAAATGAATAATCAAACGTAAAATAAAACAGCATAGTCTTCACTGTAAGAATTAAACTTTCTTTGTTTCTTATTAAAGCTACAGAAGTCCTTCACTCAAGAGCAGTGTGTGATTTTGAATTTGTCTTTTGTTGTTTGATTAATATGAAGCACACAGTCGTAGCAGGAATATTAGGCTGCTGTCACTTTAAGAGCCGCACGGATCCAACTTACCGTTACACACTATTTTCATTCTCAACTCTTTACGTTCATTTATTGCATGACCGACGAAGGTATACATGAATAATCACTAAGCGCCGAATTTTGACACATTTTTGCGTGTATTTGACCGTTTAGGCGCGCACCTTGAGCTAAAAGATGACTTTACAGTCCGTGTTCTGCTCCGTCTCTGAGCGCATATATCTTCCTGAGGAGCAGCGCAAGTTCTCTTTCACGCTTTTAAAAACATGAATAAATATACTTATATAAATCAAGCACGTCCCATTTTGCAAAAGTCACGTTATATGATTTGCACGTGAAATTGGGCTTTTATGGAGGAGCGAAAGGGGGCGGAATGGGGTGCAATAATAGTTTTATCTCGATTATTGTATTTTCATAATCGTTGGAGGCTAAAATCGAAATCGAAACTGTTTTTCGATTAATTGCACAGCCCTAGAAATAAGTAAAGAAAGCAAAATAGTAAGCGAGCAAGAAAGCAAAAAAGACAGAAAAAATAACAAAAAAAGACATAAAAGAATGCACAAAAGCAAGAAAAAGTAAGCAAAAAAGACAGAAAAATGCAAAACGGAAAGCAAGCAAGAAAGAAGGCAAAGAAAGCAAGAAAAACAGAAAGAAGGCAAAAAAAGCAAGCAAGAAAGAAAGAAAGGCGAATAATGCGAATCCAGCAGACACATGCACTGTAAGACTTGAGAAGACGCGCAGCATCAGTCCTGAGCTTTATTCTGTCTCTCTTGTCCTTCATGAATGAAAGAGGGACAGAAAAGAGGATGGAGGAAAAGCCCGAGGAGCATAAAAGAGGGAAAGGGGGTATTTAGCGGGTTTTACCCTCTCTGACTCCTTCCTTCCCTGCTTCGGTCTCTGAGCTCCGGCTCTGTGCCGCTCGGGCCGCTGACTGGACGGATAGCTGCTATTAAAAGTTGATTGTTTCAGGTTCACGGAGTGTGAAAGGGTGTTATTGGGGTCTGCGATCCCCGTGAGGGTGGTCTCCACGCTGCAGAGAGGGAGAGAGGGGGAGGCAAAGGAAAGTGTCACGTGACACGAGTCTTGCTGTGCAGCCCCAAAAAGGAATCTGGCGGAAAAACACACCACTTGTTGCCGCCTGCCTGCCGGGATTCTGCCTTGGCGAGCTTTAGTGAACGCTGTCTCTCACACACTTGGGATTCACAGTAAAACACAGCGAGGAACATCCCACCCACAAATACACACACAACCTATTAAGACTAAACAGAGAAAAAACACGCACTACAGATGCTCATATCCTGTTTCTGTCACAGAATTAAAAAATGTGATGCGACTTTTTAATCACACAATTCTGACTTTTTTTTGTTTTGTTTGTTTGCAATTCTGACTTTTTCTAGTAATTCTAAGAAAAAAACTCAGAATTGCAAGATATAACTCAGAATTGCGAGACTCAGAATTATGAGATATAAACTCAGAATTGTGAGATATAACTCAGAAATGTGAGATATAACTCAGAATTGTGAGATATAAACTCAGAATTGTGATATAAACTCAGAACTGCGAGATATAAACTCAGATTGTGGGATAAAAGATCACAATGACCTTTTTTTATTCTGTGGCAGAAACAGGCTTCCATACATAGGGCTGCACGATTTGGGGGGAAAAACTACAAATTCATTTTTCTGATAAAATGTATCAAATTATTTAAAATCTGATTTAAAAATAAATCCATGTTTGCTGTACTTGCACTTCTCATTACAAGTTTAGGAAGATGTTTTAGTGCATGTTGCAATTTCAAACACACATTATAAGCGGCTTAAACTCAGATACAGAGATGGAGTTTGTGCATTTACTGCAAACCGAGTCGACACTGAAAACACTGGATCACCAGCTGCTCGTGTGCAAATGAACACAGTGCTGTGCTTCACCATGAAACACACAGTGCTTATTGAATCAAATCGCAAAAAACGCACTAAGCCATATCGCAATTTCAGTTTTATTTCGATTAATCCTGCCGCTCTAGTTGCTCCGAAACACCCTTAAAACTCAAGACGTCTCTCATGCAGAAGTGTGAATCACTCTCAGTTGAAGATATTATAGCAGCATAACTACTGAACCATCATTAGACAAGTTCAATCTCTGGATCTCCACCCACAGGTTAGCAAAAGGTGACATACATGCATCGCCTCTTTAGCACTTTCCTGAGTTACATCTCAAGCCGTTGGAAAAACCGACTCAGAGGGAGGTTTCAGGCCAGATCTGCGTGAGTGTGAGTATGCTAACGGAAGCCTTTTGGCAGTAACGCAGGTCCATCAAACACTAATGAGCTCGGGGGGAAGAGGAAGACACCCTACAGAGTCACATCAACCTGGAGTGGATTCACAACCACTCTTCACTGACCTCTACGTGCAACTGTGCTGAAACAAACCGAAAACAGCTTTCAGAAAGCCTCTGTATTGCACATAAAAGCATGACTAACAGTTGACAAGATAACTGAACTGTTGACATGTTAGCAAGCCACAAAAAGCAGAGAATTGATAGAGGCTTCCAGAGGTCAAGCACTGGTCAGAAAAATACTTTAAAAAAAGAAGCTATTCCTAATCACATAATGGACCAGTAACTTATTTTAATTTGTTGTAGACTTCAACAAAAACAACTTTAAGCAACCCTCTTTATGTCAAAATTCAATGTGAAGTGGGCTTTATGGCGTTATGACTTCAGCCCCTAATTACTGATCTATTACGTAGACTCATCTGAGATTTTCACACGGCAATTACACAGATTTGTGAAGATTATATTAGATGTTTGTTTTCCCCCCATTCAAAACTTTCACAGTCTCTCTTTCACCCTTGATCTAACATAATATGTAGTTTGCGTTTAAGAACCCATGACCACAATCAAATGCAGCAGTACAAAATATGTAATCCCCCGTCCAGGACAATTAAAGTCCTATTAATGAAAATGCAAAAATTCTTTGAGGATTATATATAGTTTATTTGGGATTATAATGCTTTTATGTAAAGAATGCTCTAGAAAATTCTTCATATAAAAACATAAATAATACAAAATATACAATATATATATATATATATATATATATAAAGAAAACTTAGTCAATAGGCTTAAAAATAATTAAATATAATTAATGTCGACATGCAGTTTTTTTTTGTGGTGATTTTTACGTCTTTATATGAAGACCTCCCGTCTAAAGACAGTCAGTGTTGTTGTGGGGCTTCAGGTTAGACACATTTGGAAAAGATATTCGGCACTTCAAGTATTTCCCGTTAAAAGAAACAGCTGTTGAGATGCGGCCTTTAGAAGAACAGAACCTCCACACTGGAACTATCACAAACTATCACATCAAACGACAAAATGCATGCAAAAGAGAACCAAAAGAAACATATAAGCATGCAAATAACCACTGTTTACCGCAGCTTGCTTGCTTAGTTAGTTGCAATGTCTGGGTCTGAGATACGACTGCGAGACCACCAGGATACTAAAGCAAAAGTCCCGAGAGACCACCGTCATGCACGCTTCACTAGCAGAAATAATGTGCAAAAATCAATCCAGGACAAAACCAATAGACCATACGTAAAGCAGACGTAAAGCCTTCTTGACATTTGTGCATTTTGCTCTTTAAATGTCCCTGCTTTAGTTGCTTAAATACTCTTGTGTTCATCATTTACTCAAGAGACCCTCAAGAGTCTGTAATAGACACACATGTTTGGATTGTTAATCAATACGCAAACATTAACACTCCAGCACACTTAGACAGCACTGAATAGGATCTTCACATTTACTTATCTGTAAAAGTTCACATCACATTCTTTCTATACATTAAATATAAGTTGCACACTGATTAATACGAAGGAGAAGCGCGTTACCTCTGAAGACTCGCTTCTGCCTTCATCAGTCTGTGTGGCCTCGCGCTGATCCCAGCAAACTCCACTTTTCCCTGGAAAACTTGCGCGAGCGGAGCTGAAAGCCGAGAGCGTCCCGATGGGGGTTCGAGAATTTCCAATAAAGCCCCTCTTTCTCCTCACACACACACACACACACACACACACACACACACAGAGATGCAGATAGGAGCGCTAAACTCTCCTCTTGTGAATATTATTCTCTGCTTCGGGCTCAATCAGCACAAACTCCACAGAAGTTTTCTCTAAAATTGGATTTTAGAAAAGAGATTCCATATTCGGTGCCGCCGGTCCCGTAAACCCAAAGTTGCAGCGGCAGTGCGAGAATGCGAGACCTCCCCCTATCTCTCTCTTTCTCTCTCTCTCTCTCTCTTTCTCTCTCTCTCTCTCTCTCTCTCTCAGACTCCGTGGACCACCCCGAAACAGGAAGTTCACTTTTTGTTTTTCTTGAGGGAAAAAAAGAGAAAGCCCTGCTGGACAGCGTCATTCCTGCAGCATCAGTAACTCCCATAGTAATAATAATAAATGTAAAATTAATAAGCACTGATATTTAGTCTTATATAGAGATGAAAAGGTCTAAAAAGTTCTTATCGCGATTATAGTGACCAAAATGATAACGGTTATCGTATAATCCCGGTATTGTTAAAACGTGCAGGAGATGTTCAAAAAGTATTGACACATAAATCGTTTCACCAAGTTTTATATTTAAAACCAACAAGCAACAAATAAAATTACTTTTTGTTTGCATAAACACTAAAACAATAACATTACCAATGTCTGGATTTTAAATGACCAAATGGAAAGACTGGAGAAGCGTAGCGCCAGACACAAGTGCAACTCAACTAAATACATAGTGAGTGGATCCAAAAATAGCTCAAAGATTAAAAATAAATAAATAAATAAAATCTGCACAAGAGAAATAGGCCAACAAAGCTCATATGAATTTATTGTCCAGAGGCCACAAATAAAGTGCAAAAAAACTTTTTCAGGATCACTGATGAAGGGTTGATCCCGAAAACGTTTTGCACACTTTGCACTTTATTTATGACCTCTGGACAATAAATTCATATGAGCTTTGTTGGATTTTAAATGACAACATGACTGACAACAGTTTATCTAATAACATGTTTGAAACGTTCAAATAAAGCTTTGAAAAAGTTTCTCGTATTTCAGCCTTTAAATAAAGAAAAGGGTTAAGTCAAAATGATAACTGGTTAATAGATGATTATATGTATTTTATCTGCTCCATAAATAATTCTAGATACCTTATCCAAATTGTTTAAATGTGTAGAATCCACGTAAGCTTGTTTTTCATCGACTGTTCAAAATTTACAGCAGGGCATGCAAATTCGGTAATACTAACCGTGAGGAATTTTATCATGATTTATCGTCAAACCGATAATCGTTTCATAATATTTAGGCGAATGTTACCTACAGGCAAAGAGCAATTAAAATAAGCCTTAACATAATTTGAATTAAAAGGGTCAGTATTATGATTATTAGCACTAGAATCTAACTTTACATCCACATTCGTCTCTCATTCTTTCCTTATTATGTTCTGGTAAATATTTTACTCTGAAAGAAGTACGTGGCAAAACATTTGCAGTACCAACTTGGTAACGTGGTTCCTAAAACGTCGCAAGAGGGCGTGCTGACAACACTGCGAATATTAGTGCTCAATTCCGAATTCAGATCCGACTTTTTTGTATAGCTGTTCACACTGTTGTTTTAAATGTGGCCAATATCAGATTTCCAGTGTGAACAGATCATGGTTCTTAACTGACCCGCATGCGCAAAAGAACAATACAAACAGGGTTGCCAGGTTTTCGCAAAAATTATCCACCCAATTGCTTCTCAAAACTAGTCCAAAATTGTTCCAGGGGTCGCTGTAACCCACGGAGTTGAAAATCAACCCGTGTCAACAATGAAAAAGTATCCCAATTCCGCTGGAAAACTGTGGACTTGGCAACCCTTGCGCAACTAGCTGTCATACGGAAGTAAACACGTAGAACCAGCGTTGCCAAGTTAGCAATTTTGTTGCTAAATTTAGCAACTTTTCACACTACACTAGCAACTTTTTCTGCCAAAAGCACCTAGCAACAAATGTAGCTATTTTTACATTTTATATGGCTACTTTTAGCAACTTTTGATAAGTGACTCAAACGATAAAAAGGCTCACATTTTACATCTAAATTACACAAAATGAGTAAAAATAAATACAAATAAAAACCAAAGATGCCTAGCGGTACACACATCACATGAATTAAGTTAGCTGCTATTAGCAATTGCTCAATTTAACATTAATAATTTAATAATTTAATAATTGTTAATTTATGATACAACTTGTTAGTAGCTTGTACCTGCGATTGTTGATCAGTTAGTACACTGTAAGAAAAATATCTAGAAAAATGGAAAAGGTACTATACATTTTCCAGCACATTATCTATTCTCCCTGATTCATTATCCATTGTAACCCTGTAACCCGAAAACACAAAATACAATGCGTATTTTAAAATGCAGGTAAAAAACCTGTGAAAAATCAATACGGAAAATTCCTTCATATTAACATAGTAGATTGTGCCCTAGTTGACTAGCTAATAAAATAAACTTAAATTGTAAGCCCTAATTGTTCAAAAATGTGTAAGTGTTCAATAATTCAATGTTGTATTTAAAAATACAGTTATTTATATTTGAATATTATATTACATTATATTATTTTACGAACAAATCTAAATTAACATATATAAAATATTTTTTTGCTGAGATTTGATGTAGTGACAGTTTTGCTTAAAAAAACGTAAATTTTTTTTTAAATTAATTAATTAAAATTGACCTTCCTTTAGCAACTTCCCCTGAAAATTAGTTGGCAACACTGCGCAGAACATAAAGTAAGCGATTATGCATTTGTTTATAGTGTGATCTGCCGCAGAAGCCAACGAAATTATGCGCAGGCAATATGAAAAAATGTGACAGAAGAAAGCAGAGTTTTTAAACTTTTATGATTCGAGCCCTCATGTTTTGCTTATGTATAGAGTCACTGTAATATGAGTTCTGACTCATCACTGTACTTCCACTGCCTACCTTTCGTAACTGTCTCGATAACTTTGGGTAGCCTATGTAATATCTTTGACATGAGTGCAGAATCGTGACGAATGCTGATCTAGAGTGATGTAAAAGTCACATGAATTCCGAAATGACTGTTCACACTGCGGTCGCATTGCAAAACATCTGACCTGTATCGGATTTAGCACTAGGCCTACATATGGAAGTGGCACAAATCGGAATTGAAAAGATCAGATTCCATGTGGCTTGTGCTGTTCACACAATCACATGTGAGCAAAAAAAAAATCGGATTTGGGCCACATTTGCCTGCAGTTTGAACGTATTGGAGCGTTTGTTGCGGGTTGATCAGGTCTGAAAGCACAGTGTGTCCAGTTACAGGTGTTTTGCGCTGCAATCCACTAACAGAGTGCGGACCTTGAGCTACAAGACTTTACCATGCACTGTAAAAAATTCATGTGAAATCTACAGGAATTTACTGTTTGTGCACAGGAAATGACTGTAGACTAGTTCACAGTAGAATACCGTGGTTTCAGTCAAAATTGCAGTAATGTAAGAAGTACTGTGAGTGTCACAGTAACCAGCAATGTCTTGTAGAAAATCACAGTAACTTCCAATGTATTGTAGAAAACACAATAACTTATTATGTACTGTAGAAAATTACAGTAACCAACAATGTGCTGTAAAAACAATAATGGATTTTATTTATATCCATCTTAGTTTTCACAAGAGAGCGGGCGAGACTATTTGTAACTTGAATGTGTTTGGTGTCTTTCGCTTCCAGTTATTTTACCTGTTCAAAAACAGCCCATTATACTGCTTCATACAAACTTTTAATTATTATCATATTATTTTAACTTCAATATCATAATCATAAATTCACCCCCCCAGAACGCGATTTCACCGTACTGCCATACAGTAGGGGTTTCTGAAACCCAGCCACTGGGATAGAGAAGGAAAACACAGTAGCCTACACTGGCAGATCATCAAGATTTTATTGTTTTCAACACATCTAGCAATAAGTGAAGAATGATAAATGAAGCTTGTTATAATGATGAGCAGTTAACTGTGAGTGTTGATAAATGAATATTTATATTTAAATCGTGCAACATGCATTATTTATTTCATATTCATTTTAATTTTTTATTTTTATTTGGGCTGAACCAATATAACCGAACAGCAATGTCAACTGTCGGTATCGATAGTCTAGTGGTTAGCACACTGATATATAGTGCAACTGTGTCTCTGGTGACCCGTGTTCGATTCCTGGCCTACGGTCCTTTGTTGATCACGTTCCCCACCAATCGCTACACTGTCCTGTGTAATAAGCACAAAAAGGCAAAAAAAAAAAAAGGTTGCACTTGCAAATTTGTGAGTTTTACTTTAAACATGGTTGCTACTGTAAATGAAAACAGCGAAAATATGGTTATTTCTTCTACAGTAAGTTACTTGTCACTAGCTGCCAGTTAATTACTGCAGTTCTTTTCTACAGTAAGTTACTTGTCACTTGCTGCTGGTTAATTACTGTGCTTTTTATACAGTAAGTTACTTGTCACTTTCTGCCAGTTAATGTCACAGTCAGTTTCTTACAGTGCACCTTCCACACAAATCCATACCAATATGAAAGTGAAAGTGACGTGACATGTGGCCAAGTATGGTGACCCATACTAGGAATTAGTGCTCTGCATTTAACCCATCCAAAGTGCACACACACAGCAGTGAACACACACACACACCGTGAACACACACCCGGAGCAGTGGGCAGCCATTTTTTGCTGCGGCACCCGGGGAGCAGTTGGGGGTTCGGTGCCTTGCTCAAGGGCACCTCAGTCGTGGTATTGAAGGAGGGAGAGAGCGCTGTACATTCACTCCCCCCACCTACAATCCCTGCCGGTACGAGACTCGAACCCGCAACCTTGGGTTACGAGTCCAACTCGCTAACCATTAGGCCACGACTTCCCCAATGGGGGACATATGCTGGCAATCTGTAGCACTTTCCTCGGGATAGTAAAGTTTGGCACTGCAAGTGCCCAAGAATCTGGTATAATGATCGAAGGACTTTTCAGTGAATATCACGACTGTCAAGAACATACTGGATCACATTTACCTTATAAAATCAATCAAAAGAAGAAAAAAAAAAAGAATAATATTTTTAGATTTTTTTAAGAATTATATTTTGCATTCATATAATTTATGCAAATGAACTATATTTGAACTATTTTGTTTATTATATATGAACTAATTTTCAAATTGATATTAAATATAAACAATACAAATGTATTTATCATTTAATTAGATTATTATTGTTATTTATTGCATTTCATTATTTATATTTTATTCACCCATTTTAATACAATGTTTAAATATTACATATTGAAGTATTTATTTATAAATAAATTCCCTGCCTCGTCATTCTTTTGGAGAGAGTGGAAGGACGACAGCGCATGCGTGCGGAATGAAGTTGGAACTTTATACCGCAACTTTATAATTGTAACCCGCGTTTTTATTATTTTACTCACGTTCATCTGAGTTGATGTTGAGGAGTTTGTTGACAGTAAGGTTCAAATTAGAATTTGCATATTATTTTCAATAAATGCACTGTGGTGCATTAATGAATTAAGTGCAATTAATTTCATTTATTTTAATATATACAAATGCTACAGAGGTTTGGTCATCATCTCTCTGTCTCATTGAGAGAGTGTTGTCTGTGTTGAGTGAACATTGTGAATGAGAGTTGATGTTGAGTGGTTGGTTAGTGTTTGCTGGTTTACACTCACACAGATGCTGTCACCATATGCACACTTCCAGACTGCCAGGTTAAACTCTCTCTCTCTCTCTTTCTCTCTCTCTCTCCCACACACACACACACAGAGAAAGAGTCAGAGTCAATGTCATTTCATTCAGTCAGATGGGCTGGTAAGTTTCGATGAATGAGCTATTTTCTGCTTTTGAGTGTCAGATGGTGAAATTGTCATTTGTGTTTCATTCTTTTAAGTGCATATCTACTAAAGCCCTAATTTGTGTGTGAGTGCACATGGTTTATTTACCCACCATTTTAGTCTGTGCTGCTTGGAAGTGTCTAAAAAAGGGGTCCAAACCCGGTCCTGGAGGGCCACTGTCCTGCAGAGTTTAGGAGCAGGATTGGACACGCCTGGTCTAAAAGAAGTGTCCTAAGAGGCTTTCCCAAAAGGCACCGGTCCGCTAGTTAAATTGGCCCAATCTAAATCAGGTAAATATCGACCAGCTGTGTAAGAATCTACTGTTTGAGCCTCCATTCACATAAACCTCCTCAAGCTCATTGAGAGCTTTACAACTCTTTCTGGATTAGCCTGATGGCACATGGTCAGCCGAGCTAAAGGTGAACGGTGAACCCGAGTGAAAAGCAGACGCTTTGCCCATCACTTTCCAAAGCAGCAGCCATGCCAGTGAAAATATAGAGTAATTCATGCTTTATACTAAGATAAATGACACTGGAAAAGGTAAGATGTCAATTATTCTAAGTATGCATGCATGCATGATGGCAAGTGTATATTTTAAGTTTACATGCATGCATAAGGGCAAGTGTATAAATTTATGCATGCATGCATAAGTGTATATTTTAAGT
>NW_015558674.1:100596-112161 GCF_001515605.1 Sinocyclocheilus anshuiensis | reverse complement strand
CATAAGGGCTAAGTGAATACATGTATGCATGCATGCATAAGGGTAAGCGTATATTTTAAGTTTACACGCATGCATAAGGGAAAATGTATATTTTAAGTTTACACACATGCATAACGGCAAATGTATAAATTTATGCATGCATGCATAAGGGTAAGTGTATATTTTAAGTTTACATGCATGCATAAGAGCAAGTGTATAAATTTATGCATGCATGCATAAGTGTATATTTTAAGTTTACATTCATGCATAAGAGCAAGTGTATAAATTTATGCATGCATGCATAAGTGTATATTTTAAGTTTACATTCATGCATAAGAGCAAGTGTATAAATTTATGCATGCATGCATAAGTGTATATTTTAAGTATACATTCATGCATAAGGGCTAAGTGAATATATTTTCTTTTCATTTATTTCACAATTTTTAATGACCTTTTAGTTTTTTTGTTTGTTTTTTTGCAGTTCACATCAATAGTTTAAAAAAAAAAAAAAATGTAAAGCACAAATATTTTGTTCCATAATTTAGTCAATATGTATTTCTAACAAATTCAGGAGTTCTTATTGACCAGCTAATAAGCACACTAATATGTGTGTGTGTATGTTTCTGTGTGTTAGGTAGAAAGTGCAACACAACATCTGTTGCTCAGGCCTTCGACATCTGGACAGTTTTCCCTCACTCAACGAAATCCATCCAGTCTTTACAGGATTTGTTTTTCCATTGCAGATGGTCCTGTGCACATGTTTCCCTCCCATTGGCTCTGGGTCCAACCCTGCAACCGGCACAACACACACCGTTCCGCATAAAAGGACGCTTTCACCCCGTCTGTTCCACCTCGTCTGCACACACACGGCTGAGGAGAGACCGGCACAGAGAGAGCCAGTCGCAGGAGACACGCAGAGCAGAGCCTGGTAAGCATGCACGAGCATGTCTCTATAGATGGACACTTTCAATCGTTCTTTGTTTTTGTTTGTTTTATTGTTACTTTTTCTGAGATTGAGTACTATATAGGCCTACACAACAGGGTTTCTGCATGTCTTAAAAAAACTCTTAATTTTACTTTCCACAAATTAAGGCTTTAAAAGATTGGAGCAGAAAGTCTTAAATTCATAAAGTCATGACATTAAATGTTGCATGCACTGCAAAAATGAAGATCTTTGTCAGTATATGTGTCTTGTTGCCCAATACAAATATCTAAACATCCTTAATTCAAGATGCACTTATTGAGAAGATGTTATGAAGATATGAAGTCTTGTTTTTTTTTTAAATTGAACAAAATCAAGTGAGTTAGTACTTAAAACAAAAACAAATATGTCAATGGGAAATGGGGGGGAAAAATCTGGCAGATAAATTCACTTAATTTTGAACCAATTATCAGAAAACAAGACTTCTTATCATATGTCATTTTTGCATATACCTTGATTTAACAGTTTTTTATACATTTGCACTGGAAAACAAGACAAAACACTAAGGAAGAACATCACTTTCTTGCAGTGTGATCAGAAGGTACAGCAGAAGTTATTTTTATATTCTAGTTAAGCTCAGTTTTGTGTGTAAAATTAATTAGAAAGTAATGAGATCTGCTGGAAGTTGTGTTTTCAAACTTTGGAGTGCTGCTAATACAACTCATTGTGTTCTCCTCAGACATTAACTAACATTCAGAGAACATATTGACGTATCCTGTATCCTTTCATTTATTCCTTAAATTTAGTTTAAGGTCTTTAAAAAGTCTTAAATGTACCTTTATAAAACTTACAGAAACCCTGCACTATGTCACTGCATGCATCTCATTATGCAGCTCACTTTAGACTTAAAGTTGCAAAGGTGTACATCTGTATCTGTTAAATACTTGTGTGCATTGTTCATAAATTCATTAGAAGCAGAAGGCAATGAAGTGAAGTTTCTCTAGAATAGCACGATTAACTGGTTCTGTCAGCGATTCCTCTGAAGTTTTTTTTTTAATATGAAGATGTAAATATAAAGTATTGTTCAGCTACAGCAAACAATTTTATTCCATGTGTTGGCAATGAAATATGAAGATATGCAGATTCATTTATGAAGAATGGTGGATTTTATCTTCAACAATTATGACAAGTTACATCAAATGAATGAGCAATAAATATGTCACCTTAATTTGTACAAGGTTTTCTGATAGAAAGATAATGCATTTGACAATATTTTGAATATGTTCCTTTTCAGCATCAGTTTTGACCATGAGAGCTTCGCCTCAAGTTTCCTCCACCAGAGGTCAGTGCTGTTCAACAATACTAATACATTCAGTCGGTTTACAGTATGTCAGGCATTAATGAATGATCTGAGAAGATGCCTATAATGTGTATACATTCACACAGATATAGGAACAACAGTTCTTAATGTTCCCATGAGCACTCATATTTTCACATTTGATCATATTTCATATATAAAATCTATAGGTATAGCTTTATCAGTCTCTTATACCTTAGTCTCTTTCTTTCTAGAAATAAATAAATGTGAAAAAACAGGGAGGTCACCTAGACAGTGGAACATACAATCTGATGGTGCTTTAGCAGTTACCATTTTTGGGTGGGTTTACTAACATAATAGGCAAAATTACACTCCTGTATAAATTGATTAATTGTTTTCCTCAAACGTTTTGTGCCTTAGTATACCACGTACTTTAAAAAAGGGCACTTTTTTTGTATTATGACATTAGTTTCATGACAAATAAACACGTTTACGACCAACATTCTCATTACCTAATGGAAAATAATAATACAAAAACAAATAGTAATGATGATGATAATAATAATAATTGAAGTAATTGTGCAACTTTTTGAGTTTGTTGTTTTTTATTTTTAATTTTTTAATTTTAATTTTTTTATAATTAAATTTTTATTTTATTTAATTTTTATTTATTCATTTTTTTTTGTGACCTGGACATGATTTTTGAGATTCACCCTTTAGTATGCTTATGGATTGGGAAGAAACACTGTGATAGTATAAATTAAACTAAGGCTTTCCCCCTTGACCTACTAATATAAAAATAATAATATAAAATAATATAAAAATAGGTTCCTGTGGCTCAGTGGTAGAGCATTGCGTTAGCAGCGCAGAAGGTTGTGGGTTCAATTCCCAGGGAACACACATACTGGTAAAAAAATGTATAGCCTGAATGCACTGTAAGTCGCTTTGGATAAAAGCGTCTGCTAAATGCATAAATAAATAAATAAATAAAAAAATAAAAACACTTTCTTCTCTACGAGTTGAAAGTGTCTCTCGCTGCAGCTTAAGAACCTTCCAAGGCGACCTGGTAGTTTCCATCCACAAGAATTAGGTCTTAATTAGGAAATGATGTGAGTGGTTGGGGCTTTGAGCCAGTGAGGGTTTAGAGAGAATGAAAAGACAGGTGACATTAATTCCCTGACCTTACTGATGCTAGCTTACTCCAGATAAACTAACAGATAAACTTTCCTTGCTGAAAACACCCAACACTGTGCTCTCATACTGATGTAGATGCTTACAGTTTAAATCACAATGGTAGTGAAAATTGACTTACTCATTGTGACTTACTTTTCAAACTGACCAATAATGTATACAACAGTTACGTCATCACACAGCAAATATAACAATTTTAAAACAATCATCTTAATTTAAGAAATTACATATTTATTTACTTGCTCTAAATTGCTGTAGAATTTTCACCACATTGCCGCACAGTGCTGGGTAGATTACTTATAAATTTAAATCTGTTACTGATTCCAAATTACATTATATTACAGTAATGTAATCCACTAATGTAATCAGAAAACTTTTTGATTACTTTTGATCTAACTCGTTTATCACATTGATTTAAATAAGAAAGAAAATAATTTCCAGTCGTTGTTATGAAGAACAGGAAGTGCATTAAACATCACATTAGCCATTGAGTGATAATTCAAATAAAAACTAAATGCGTTCATCAGTAATTGATGCAGTGTTGAAATGCTGAGAAAAAACTTCTTAAAATTGTATTGATTTTTGTAAATCCAGTGGTCAAAATTATGTGTGGTTTTCTGTGTAATTATAGCGACTTATCATCGTGTGAATTTCCACAAACTGGAAGACTTTCTGAATGCCGTAGGCTATTTTAGAAAGGAACATTTAAAAGTTGAAAAAGAAAAATTAAGCAGAATCGATAAATTATGAATTGTGTTAATAATATGTAATCATGTAATCAATCAAAAAGTAACTGATTAGTAGTCTGATTACGATTATTTTTAAATGTAATATAATCTAATAACAAGTACTTCATTTTTGGAATCTGATTACGGAAACCAGATTACATGTAATCAGTTACTACCCAGCACTGCCAATAGGGGGCTCTGTTTTTGTCTCGGTGTCAGCTGACCAATTCAAGTTAAGCTACCAACTAAACACTGGCTAGTAAACAGATTTGGGTCTTGAAAACGACCTCGCTTTCAGTGGTACTTGTGAGGAAGTGCATCGCTATATTATGATTGCTCATACATCGGGTTACAAATATTTCAAAACCACCAACGCAAATATTAAACTTGGATGCATAACTCATTGACACATTCGGCAGATGCTTTTATCCACAGTGCAATCTTTACATTTTTATCAGTGCATATGCGTCCCCTGGGAATTGTACCCATGACTTGGCATTGCTAGCACTATGTTGACCATATGAGGAAGTATTCCTCAAATCATTAGCGCTGTAATTGAGTAGATGCACCATTTTCACCAACTGGACCATAAATATTCGATTTAATATAAGATATAAGATAAAAAAACGACCCAAGCTAGAGAGGTTCATATCCAGGAGGCTGGGATGGATTGAGCCTGATCCCAAGCCAACTGAATCTGTAGTCATTTGTAAAGCAAGTCAGCAAGTTTTCTTGGTGAGTGGTTTTCTGTCAGTCCATATATGAACATGCTTCTGTTTTATTGAAATAAGATTTCAGCACTGCCAATGGCAGCAGCTATCATAGTTTCCCACAACGGCTTGGCTGGACAAAGAGGTTTCAGTGGGCATGCAGCCAGACAGTAGATCCAAACCACACAAATGTTTCATCACTGATGTATGAGGCTAGAACATTTTCCTTATGTTGCAAAAGAACTCAAATGTTTGTAGTTGAATCATTTTGAACTGGAAGACAAGAAGCCAGTCATGCACTTTCTCTGTCTTCAACTGGGGTCTTCAACTTGGTGACTTTTGGCAAAGATTGAGTCGTGGGACGTCACATGCAAAAACCCCATACAGTTTGCATGGGGTCAGGCAGTGGCACATTCAAAGTCCTCCTACTGCTACCTTCTACCTTTTTTCCCAACCCTTTTGGCAAATATTGTCGAGGGAGTTGCCGCCGGCAGCCTATCACCCTGCAGCTCTAGACTAGTTACCCATCGAGGCTAAGCAGGGTTGAGCCAGGACAGTACCAGGATGAAAGACCTCCTGGAGAGAACTAAGGTGCTGCTCCAAGTAGCCCACGACTAGTGTTTGCAAAAGTACTGAAATGTAAAAAATGTGACTATGCTAGCATTTTGAGCGGATTCTTAAACAGCTCTGATTGGCCACTGTGTTCACATGCTCAACAGATATGTCTGTGATTGGCTACAATGATCATCGCTTCTTCACCGAGCGCTTACACGGAGACACACGGAAGCATTTGAAAGCCGCGTCTATCAGCGGATCCGTCTATGAGTAGATATATTAGGGATCCGATGATCACAGACATATCTGTTGAACACAATGGCCAATCAGAGGTGTTTGAGAAGCCACACAACAGCGCAAGTGGGAAATGCTGGAATCGTCACATTTTTTACATTTCAGTACTGACATCGGTACTTTTGACAACACTACCCATCATCCTTTGGACCTGATGTTAATCCTGACTGTTCCAGGTGGATGTTGTGCATTGGCAAACTTTATTCCGGTTGAAGAAGACCACGTTCGATCAGGTCTGTGTTCAGTAAGATCAACAGATATGTGTCAAAGGGTTGAAGGTCCTTCAGATTGAGCCTCTCTAAGAGACTGTATGTATCTTAGAGTTATTAGATGTCCCATCTTTGGTACCGGAATCATAACCGGAATAAGTCTTCCAAAGCATGGACACTTCTTTTAATGTAAAGACAAGAAAACAGGTGATGATAATGTCCACCGAGATAGCTGGTGCACTAGCCTCGAACCAGCCTCTTTGTTGCCCTCATTCCATCTCCTCCTTGTTTTATTGCAATTGAATTGCATGGGAACAAAATTCTGCAACCCCAGTGACCAAGAGGTCTCTCATCCCACATTCCATTTTGAAGGAATTCATTCCCACAGCTTTCACTCACTATCACGATATTCTCTTGTAGGGATGGTCTGGCTTGGGCTTGGGATCAAGGATCCATCCTTGCAGAGTTTCAAGCAGTCTGTTACCTATCCAGATCTTTCATCAGTAGACTACACCACTCGCCAGACTACACCTACAGCAAAGTTTAGGTCAGGACTTCAAAATATTGTGTGTTGCCTCATTTACTTGCATGTGCCAGGGACCTTCGTTTTTTTGGTGGGCACAGTCCAAGGTTCCCAATCTGATATTCCCTCTAGATCATTACCCTGCTTGGGTGACTGATTCAGTTCCCTTGTATGTAACAGAGGCCAGCTAGTAAGAGCTGTGCAGGTAAACCTCACTCCCCTTATCTAAGACTAGTGACGGATGCTAGAGTGTCTTTAGTGTCCTTGTTATAGCGCGCTTGCCTCTCATGCCGGAAACACCGGTTCGAATCCCACTCGGAGCAGGGCGAGTAGAACCAGAGAGGTTGCATCTAGATGATGCAAGAAACTTCTATCCTTGAGTTCCTGTGTCAATTTGCAGGAACTCGTCCTCAAACCCAGCAGTTTATGTGACTATGTTGCTTACAGTTGGCACGAACAGTAAACAATCTCCTTTGAATTCTAGGAGTCCAGAATCCACCAGATCCACTATGAGCGAAGGTAATGGGGTATGTATACTGTCTGGTTTCTGTTGAAAGTGTTCTTAGTCTTGCCTTCCTCTGTTTTTCAACCTTTGGTCAAAGAAGCTGTTTGATCAGTCGAGGACTCAAGCAAAGAAACCAAGAATTAAGGTTAGAGGACCAAGTTTCACTTGCAGATCCTTTAGTTTTGTTCTGGTTGATTGCTATTCTGGGTTTTCTTCATTCAGCTGATGTTTGGACCTATAGTGCATCTTTACCACAGGTACTGTCTTCTTGTAGGAACCTGGGTGCATCACAATGGTGGTAATTCATGAATCCGATCTTCTAGGATTTGAACCTGCAGTCTTTCAGTTACAAATGGAGATCTTTAAACACTAAACCTCACCACACCACTCCACAAAACACCTAATAAAGTTGTTAAAATGTATATCAATGTCTTTGCATGTTACAAAATGCTTATATAAATACAATTACATACATCGGACTTTCCAGAGATGCTATGAATTGTGTGATAGTTCATTCTTTTCAAACGTTCCCTTTTGCAAACATATTTGTGTGGTGTAGTGGCTAAAAATTAGGGCCAAAATGTAGAAGTTTGCTAGTTTGAACCATGCAAAGAACGAGCCATGAGCCTTCGAGCAAAGACACCTTCCCGCCGGTTCCTCCTAGTCGATTGTATCTGTACTAAGTGTGTACTGTAAGTTGCATCGTAAAAGTGTCCGCTGAATGAATATCTGTTCATAAAACTTGAAATGTAGGAATTCAGAATGAGTTACACTCACAATCTCTGATAAATCCTCAGTCGCCACCTGCTGTCTGTTTAAGGTATGACTACCTGAAAAGATCAAACCTCTAATTTTTTTTTGCAAAAAATCTGTGCTGATCTACTGTGTTGTATTTTTCTCTCCAGAGTTGCATGTTGGGGCAAGAATGATGTTGACAAGCAAGGTCTTGGTCATACATCAAAGAATTAAGGTTTGACCCATACATTTAAAACAGTCCCAGAATACAGAAACATATCTATATTTGTGCCGGAAAGCTAAAGATTTAGTTGGTTACCCGTCTTCCCTTACACAGCGTGAAAGTGGAATGCAGTTTAGAGTCATAATTCAACCATATGAAACATCTCGAGTGGTAGAGAAGTTCTGAAAATGTGTCGAACAGGTCGTAATCATGCCTTTGATGGTTTCTGAGTATCGTCGCATGCCTCTTCGTAACACCTTCTCTTTATGACCTAGTCCAAATCAACCTCTAAGGGTTTTTAAACTAAGGGTTCTAAGTTCTTTACTATTACCTCACTTTCACTATTACGTTACCTTGAGCCGTATCTAACCCTGCCAGACACCATCAATATCAGAATAAGGGTCAAAGTGCACAGCAATGATGACATTTATGTTTATGCATTTGGCAGACAATTTTATATTGCATTCAAGAAATACATTCGATCAGTGCATGCATTCTCTAGGAATCGAACTCATGACGTTGGCTGTTTTAGCTACTATGATGCGTCGTCTGTGTCTTTAGTCACTCGGGCTTGTATTTAGAGATGCAGAGACAAGTGAGAGTATATCTTAAAGATGCAGTTTCTCTACATTAGTTGTAATACTAATGTTAATAAATTGCACTACATTACTGATGCAAGTAAGCAGAGGTTATGTAGATGGTAGATGAACAGTCCAATCGTCTGGGGACCCACTGTCCTGCAAAATTGATTTCCAACCTGCTTCAAGACCCCTGCCTGTGATTTTCAAGTGATCCTGAAGTCCTTAGTTAGCTGGTTCGGGTGTGTTTGGTTAGGGCTGGAGCTGAACTCTGTAGGACAGAGGGTTTCCAGGAGCAGGGTTGAAGACCTCTGATCTAAGAGGTATGAATATGTTCCTCTTGTGGCAGAAAAGGGAATTGCATCAAATAGTTACTTGAGCTTTCCCCTGTTATTAAACAGTGCCACCTAGTGGAAACTGTCCTGCAGTGACAGAGGCAGGATCCTCTGTTTATTATGGATAAATCAGTGTTAATTTCTCATCCCACCATTGGCACTTTGCTAAGCCCCGCCTTAAAAACGGTACTGACCAATCATCCTTAAGCATCTGTTGCTTTCTGCTATTTTCTCAGACAAGCCTTTGCTCTCTTTTTGTGTGGAGGTTCTGTGTTCTGGTCACTATTATCACTTCATTTTCATAGTCGTTTATAAATATTATAATCGTTTCTCATTTCTGTCGACTATGAGATGCGTTTGCATCAATTTTGATTCAGTGTCTCTGCAGTTTTTGTTCATGTTAGTGTGTTAGTTTTAACGATTTCTTTAAAGAAAACCACAGATAAAATGTTTTGCAATGTTACTATTGATGCATAAGAATAATATCCATTCAATTTTACTACTTTATGAGCGCATTTGACTGAAAATCATCTAAATTCTCAATGCATTTCAATGAAACGTTCTGCAAAGCTCGTCTTAGCAACAGTAATCGAGGCGGAGGGTCATTTCATCCAGAATTTGTGATACGTCTGATAATTCTGAGTGAGTCTTATAGACGCTTATAGACTTGTTGATGGTCTTTCGCTTACCTTCCATGTCATTGTTCATTGTTCATCCCTACCATTGAATAGTCAATAATAGATAATAGACACAAATATGCTTGCTATTCATGTTTGTTTTTGATGAAACAAGATGTACATGAGATTTATTTTTTCAGAATATGTGCAATCACTGCACACATTGTTGAACAGTGACGTAACTTCATAACTATAGTTTAAGTATAAAGTTCATATTTGAACACTGATGACTGATGATGGGTGAAAGTTCAGTTAGTCATGAAGCACGTGTTTGTAATGTATTTTATAAGTGTGTGACGTCTTCCTGAAGTCTGTGGTCCACGTCTAGTCACATCTTGAGTCCAGTGTCTCGTGCAAAGTATCTCGATTCTATCAATCACTGTCTTTATCAGTCAGCATGTAGCTGTCATCATTTACCCTCCTTCATGTCATTCCTAACCTCTATGACTTTCTTTCTTCTGCAAAACACAAAAGAAGATATTTTGAAAATGTTTTTTGTTCACTCATACACTCATCAATGTTCTTTGGTTTCCAACGTTCTTCAAAATATCTTCTTTTATGCTCCATAGAAGAAACAAAGTCATACAGATTTAAAACGATGTGAATGTAAGTAAATGATGACAGATTAATCATTTTTGGTTGAACTATCCCTTTAATTGTGTTGCCTTCCTTTGACCAAAGTTATTATATTTTTTTGCAACCTCACAGGGGTTTCAGGTATGAAAACTACCACTTGCATTGATCCTCTACCTACAGGCTTGTTTAAGTAACATTTTGATTTTTTTTTTGTGCCCAATGGTGCTCAAAATAATTAATGAATCCTTGAGTTCTGCTGTTGCTCCAGTTGCATTAAAAATCATTGGCGTTACCCCTGTACTAAAAATCAAAACTCACACTTGAACAATTTAACTAACTACAGTCCTATATCAAATCTTCCCTTCATGGCAAAAATTTTAGAGTGTATTGTTGCTTTACAGTTGCACAACCAGCTTTCTGTCAATAATCTTTTTTGAGCCGTTGCAGTCTGGTTTTTGAAAATTTTGTAGCACTGAAACAGTTTTGGTTAAAGATACAAATGACTTACTAATGGCATCTGATTCTGGATCTCCTTCCATTCTTATTCTCTTAGATATTAGCACAGCATTGGACACTGTGGAACACAGTCTTTTACTGAAGTTGTTTTTGGTGTTTCTGGCAGTGTTTCTAGCTGGTTTAGATCTAACTTGGCTGGACGCAGACAGTATGTTGCTTAGGTATGATATTAGACCAGTTTCTACTAGTGTCCCTCAGGGCTCGATTTTAGGACCTTTACTTTTTAATCTTTATTTCCAACTTCTTATGGTAAAAAGTATCATTACTATGCTGATGACACTCACATTTATATTCATTGCAAACATGGTCAAAGTGAAGTTGTCTCATTTCTCACTAAATAAATTTTTGAGATAAAGTAATGGATGGCTATCCATTTTATTGGTTTAAACGCGATACGATTGAGGTTATGCTTATAGGCTGTCCTCACCAGGTTTGCAAAGGCTGGTCAAACACCTTTTATTATTGATAGTTTGGTACTAGAGTTTCAGAAAAAAATGAGGAATTTATGAGTTATATTTGATTTTTAATTGACATTTCCATGTACGAAATGTAGTCAAATTTTATATATTTTTTTTATCTTAGAGATATTACAAATTTACGTCCCTTGATAATACTTCTCAGTGATGGAAAATTAATTAATATCTTTGTTTTTTTTTGTAATGCAGTACTTAGTGTGGTTTTTAAGCCCACTTTAAATAAATTGCACTACATCCAAAATTCTGCTAATAGAATTTTAACTAGGACCACAACAAGTGATCCTATTGCTCCCATTGCTGAATAGCTATATTACCTTCTTTAAAAGTGTACTGACCCCAAAATTTTGAACAGTAGTGTTTGTACTGAATTTAATTGGGTCTTTTTTGAAACTAGACTTTTAAATCTTTTGTAGATCCATTTCAGTTAGCATGCAGTGAGAGCAGAGCTACGTTAGCTAGATAATATTAGTTCATCTGTAGGCAATACGTGTTGGATTCTGGTTTGTTGTCATCAG
>NW_015558674.1:85165-100152 GCF_001515605.1 Sinocyclocheilus anshuiensis | reverse complement strand
ACACACACACACACACACACACACACACACACAGCCTTCTCTGACCCAACACAAGTTATGATGTTGTCTATAGTGTTTACTGGCATGGAAAAACGAACTCTCAAAAAATGACCATGATACTGTACTATAAAAATTATTTTTCAAAGTTGTAAATGAAACGGTGATTATTGGATTACAAGAAAATACTATTTCAGATTTTTTTGTTTTTTTGTTTAATTCACTGTTACTTGCCATTTATTTGTAATAGTTTGTGAAATTTACTGGCAATTTCTGAGTAAAAATTGTTTGTCCGCCTAACTTTTTTGTTTTCAGTGTTTCACTAGGAAAATTATGGTTCTTTTAAGAACTATTGACTGAAAGGTTCTTTTGGGAAACCCAAAACCGTTCCCTTTTGGAAACTTTAAGTACCATTGAGCAGGTTACAAAATGGTAAATGAGTGAAAAATTTAATGGTTTCGGACACCGCATATATATAAATGTGTAAGTAGTAGTTTATAGCTTCTGACGATTATATTATCTGATATAAAGAGGTCATGAATGGATGTCTCTCTTTGGCTCTTGCCATTGTTCTTAAGTAATCCATTGCTTGGAAAACCAATGTACAGTAAATATAATAAATATCGACTTCCCTCTCTGTACTAACTGATGATTTGATTACTTTTTATTACTGGATTCAGTTAATGTTTTACTGTACTGTACTGTAAAGTATAGTACTGTGATGTGCAGTATTGAGTTGATGTCATTTGTAACCTTTCAGTACTTTCATTTTTGGTTGTTGTGAAAACCTTTGTTGGAAAAAAACAGAACAAAAACTGTAAATGTTGCACTGAGCTTCAAAGAATGCTAACTGATGAACTGAATAAAAACAGTGAAAATTAAAGACTGCAGTGTTTTATATAAAGTACACTAGTGTGTTGCTGCTAATCTGAAAGTGTATTCATATGATGCAAGTGTGTATCATTTTGTCATCAGAGTGACCTTTTGACAAAGGATTGTTAGGTTTTGATAGCAGAGTTTCAATTCGACATAGATGTGAATTGTTTATTTCCCAGTGTTGTGTCTTGTGTGCTTGTGTGTAAAGTTTTGACACAATGAGCCGAAGTTTTGCAAAAAGTGTTCAAGCAATAGGCAAAAACTGTAATAAGCTTTGTTATATTTACAGCTTTGAAAAATCATTTTTTAACAGTGTGTTTTGTTTGATCGTAATTATAATACAAAGTTTCCTGTGAAAATGTGCTGTAGTTTTTGTATATGTGTCTCCACTTGTGGAAACTGAGTATCATGGTAAATTTTCATAAGTGCATTGAAAGTCTTTATGCAACTACGAGTTTTTAACATAAATTTTAACTTTCTACATTACACATTAAAAGCCCTTCAGTTTATTGCGTAATGTTGATTTGAAAATAACACTGGAAGCTTTACTGTAAGGGCAACATGCAACACTTTGATGTTTTGAGGTTGATTCATGAGCATTTACTGATAGATGAAGGCATTGCAATGTTTTCTGATTTGTAGCATAATTTTTATGGTGTTTTTACTAATATTACTGGCATTCTGCTGGTGTGTTTATTAAGTACAGTGAATGACACCCTTTTCAACTTGGCAAGACTTATCTGACCTGCTGAAATCAGAACAAACGGACCGTCTGAGTCACAGTTATATATCGGCTCACGCATGCAGGTGCACGCGGCGTCAGTCAGGGACAACATGCAACTCTTCTGTACACAACCTGATGAGAACTGCCAAAGAGTTTATCGTTCTCTTTAACTGGCTGCATCAAGTTAGTTCTCACGTACAGTTAGGTCCAAAAGTCTCAGACCTAAAGTGCTTCTCTTTTCATTGCAAATTATATTATCATAGTTTGAGAGAGAAATGTAGGTTTAAAATGAACATAAAATGTGGGAATATCTCATTATTTGCTGGATGTCTCTCAGCAGCATTGAATCTAGATAAACTAAACCTGATGTTCATGTGCTTCAGATCCAAAGAGCATCTTGAGCTTCAATCAATGGAAGACGGTTGTCTAAAGTCAAGTCATTTCTATAGTGCTTCATATAATACAGATTGTGTCAAAGCAGCTTTACAGTGTTAAACCAGAAAATAATGTTTCAATGATGCAAACAAAAATCAGCTCTAAAAAGAGGACAATAGCAAACAGTCGATTTTTCAGTTCATTGTTCATATTTCTTCTTAATTTTACATCATAACTTTTCTTCAAACATATGTATTTCCCGGTTTAAATAAACACAATCCCAGCTTGTGCTCTCAGACGTTTGGACGCCACTGTACCTCAGTGTTTTACACACAGCGACTGTCACACAAGCAATAGTTTGTGTTGTTGCGTGAGTTTGTTTACATTTATATTTGATGTCATGTTTGCAGCTAAACCAAACGAATAAATTTTTTTATGATGAACAACACATTTTATGTCTTTCTGTTGTAGATTGAAGTCATGCCAGAAAAACTGCACCGTTGTTTACTCGTCAAATATAGACATCTATGAAAACCAATTCAATTATTTGCACAAGCAAACACGCTCTTTGCCTTTTAGACGTTATTGATTGCCTTCATAGAAATACTGCCTTTTTCCAAGATATGATTAAATTATTTGTCGAGTGATAAGAGACTGTATGACATAGAGATGGTGAAATATTGTAATATTGGTCTGGATTTGCTCATCAAAGGGATACAAAAGAACATGTCAAATATTAGGGGTTGTTTACTTTATTGATGTTTGATGTGACCTTTGTCCTTATTCAAGTCCTCTCATTAAAGCACACGTGAAATAATAGATAAAATGTTTATTTTTAAAAATACACATATTCAGCAAAATTACAATGTACAATACAGTACAGATTTCCATACTATCTCACTGATAAGAAAATATTCCTTTATTAAAAAAATTATAGAAATTAATCTCAGTGAGTTTTTGCTCTTTCAAAGAGCTTTAATATGGTGCCATAAGTTACAGTATCATTTTTGTCAAGCAAAAATAAACAAAACACATGTAGATCGGATTTGCATGGCTTGATTTATACACAAAATAACATATAAAGTGCAGTTGCAGATTCCCTACACGATGCATATGCATTCCTAGGAAGTGCTTCAAACTAAACAAAAGGAGAACATGAGACAGAATAAACACTTAAAATAAACACAAAAAATACACCTGTAACATGTACAATGTAGGTGATTGTACTGTTTGTAGATTATTGTACCACTTTTGCAAAGGTGCTATATAAATAATACTTATTATTATTATTATTATTATTAATGTTACAAATAAAAGTAAGTGTATCTGTTTGAATGGAAAATAAGCAGCTTGAAAGGAAAGCCAGTACACATATTTAGTTGCATTTGCTGGTGCTTAGCGTAAACAGTCAAAAGTAAGCTTTGAGAACTAATGTGAGAGAAATATTCAAGCATTTATTACTAATGCAGCACTGCTGCTGCCAGGCCTTTGCTGGGACGTGTGGCAATAACTAAATGTTTACTGTCATGTTGGGTAAGCGTGGCTTTTATTTCCCTGAGTATTTCAACATCTATAAAAAAAGCCTCGATTAGAGAATATTTCGCCTCTTCCTGATAAAGCAGATAAATAGGTGTGCGGCTGTGTACTGTTAGGTTTGTGGTCTCCTGTAATTGTTCTTTATGTGCACCCACAGGACTCGACGATCATGTCTTGGACGTCGGTCTTCACGATGGTGTGCTGCGAGTTGAAGTAGACCATGGAGAGCGGCCGTCTCTGGATGGGGACGCAGCAGGACGACACGGCCGTGTGGATGCCGTTAGCCTTCAGTTGACTGAAGACGGTGGCGTGGAAGGAGGAGGCGATGCCGGGCGAGCCGGATAAATGCTGTGGACACTGTCCCATGCAGTAGTTCATGTGGTAGCCCTCTGGTGCTATGATCCAGTCCTGCCACTGTATGTCGCGGAACTTGATGTAGAAGTCTTTCCTGCAGCACACGCTCACGTCGTCGCCGCATCGCAGGGAGCGCTTGCTCAGGGCGTGCTTGTTGGCGTCGTCGCGCAACTGCACCTGCGCCACCAGGAACGGCTGGTGCGAGGAGTCGCCGGACGCCTCGCGGCTGCACAGGTTGCGGCCGCCGTCTTCGCAGTGCACCTCCAGACGGAGCCTCCGCTGACCGCCGTCCAGGAAGGCCTGCAGGGCGCCGGTTACGGGGAACGTGTGCCATCCGCCTCGTGACACATCCACGCTTCTCTGGAGCAGCAGCGTGCGATTAGCGCCGCTCGACGCCGGCAGGGAGATTTCTGCGTTTACGCGGCCGCCGTGATGAGGGGCGTCAGCCGGACTCACGTACAGCCACAGCGACGACTGCAGCACCTGCACGCTGTGACCTTTCTCCTGCAGGAACTGGAACGACAGACTGGTGTCGGTGCCGGCAGAGACCTCGGCATCTGGAGAGAAATCAGACAGAAGTGCTTAGAAGAAGTGCTTATAATGCAACGCGGAAGTAAGATGTTTTCTGTGAATGTGCGAGACTTCTGATTCATTAGGCGCTGTTGGTGAATAGCTACACTCTAAACAAAAATGCTGGGTTGTTTCAACCCAACTTTGGGTCAAATTTGGACTAACCCAACTTTTGGGTTACAAATGTAATAAAAAAATTTAACCCAACAGCTGGGTTAGTCCATATTTGACCCAAAGTTGGGTTGAAACAACCCAGCATTTTTTTTTAGAGTGTAAACTGTATTAAAAAAATTTTTTTTTTTGAACAAGATTACAGAAAGGAGAACAAAATACTATTACAGTCTTTATACTTCACAATTTCACGCTTAATTCACGTACATTTCTTTGTAATTAAATGTTAAATTTACTAGTCATTTTAGAGTGAAATTTGTTTCTAGGTTTTTTTTTGTTGGTAAAATGATTTGTGCTACAAACCAGTTTGTGTGTTTGTTATTAAATAAAAATTATATGATGGCAAAAAACAGTTTACATTATAAAGCAGCATAACCGGCTGAACTTTCAAAATTACAGAATTCAACAGCAAGTTCTTCAAATATTTCTCAAATTTACACATTTTGTGTATTTGACAAAGTTTAAATAAAATAAAAAAAACAGAACTTAAAAGAGAAAAGCATTGTACAGCTAAAATTAGAAACCATTACGCCGGAAGTCTGGCCTGTTCAAATGACCACGCCCACTCATGTCAAAAATAAGATGCATCGTAATATTTTAATATTTAGTTTACATGCATTTTTCAGTTTGAGTATATGTTATAAAATGTCTTAATGTATCTGAAATAAACGTGAGAATTTACATAAAGTGCACGTACCGATCGTTATGAACGATTTAGAGGCACAATAATTCAGATGTACTTTGTAAATATGCATATAACATTGTTTAGGGTAGGCTATAGTTTGCTCTGACCTTTAAAAACCAGTTAACCATTGAAGAAACCGCATCTGAACAGTGTAAATCGTTCTTAAAACCATTCATTTGAGTATTTTCACCAGATAACTGTTTTTGTTTCTTCTTCTATGTAAATCGTTCGTAAATCCATTCAATTCAGCTGAGAACTGATGTAAGGGATGTAATTTTAAGAGTGCTTTTCTGAACGATTTATAAGTCAGATGTGCTCACCGTTATTCTATAGTTTGAGAAAAAAGGTTTTCTGTGTAAAGCGGTCCTAAAAGCATTCAGTTCAATGTGAGAATCTGTGTAAACGCAGGTGCGCACCAGTTTGTGCTAAGAACGCTTCTATAAACTCTCTGTAAGTCAGATGCACACTCACCGACATCAGCGAAGCTCACTATCTCGTATGCCTGGCTACTGGTGCGCGAGTTGGGCACGTTGTTGTCCAGCTCCAGCGTTCCGTCCTGTCTGACGCGGCCCGCGTGCAGCTTGCGCAGCGCCGTCATGAGCGCGGCACGGGGCACCGTCTGCGTGATGTTCGGCCTCTCCCGCAGGTGAAGCTTGTCCAGGATCCGCTGTTTGGCCATCTCGACCAGGTAACGTTCCTCCGTGCTCTTCTCCATCGCCAGCATGCCGCACGTCGGGCAGCCGGTGGTGGCCGCGCTCGTTCCATTCACCGTAAACGCGCTCAGCACCACCAGCGTGGACAGCACCGCGGACGCAAGCCCGCACATGTGAGCCCACGAGAACGACACTAAGAACATGTGACTTTGCTTTCGCTCGTTTGAGTCTGACAGGTTTGGGGAGACGCGCACTAGCGAGTGGACGGAGAGGACTGAGCCGCACCTGAGCACTCAGAAGTGGGGTAATCCATCAAAAGTTGTGAATCGTTTAAGGGACGCACCAATGACGCTCTGGCTGTCACACATATACACGCGCTCGAGGGGAGGGAGGACGCGCTGCTGGGATGCACATCATGCACACTCCTCTCTGAAGCATGTATATATAGCTCTGCTGGAGTTAATCATTAGCGCGAGCAAATAAACATACGACACTTACAGTGCCACGTCGAGCCGTGGCTGCCCAAGCGAAGTCCAAACTCTCACCTCTGTCCCAGTGACCCCCAGCATCGTAACCCTAAAGCATCCAAACCAAACAGATCACAAGGCAACACGAGATCGGTCAATCTGACGCAAGCCCGGCTGTTTCAAATGGGGAAGTCCAGTGTGGTGCATCTGTTCATGCATCGACCAGCGTGCAAAAACTCAACCAACTGCATGGCTCCATTAAGCGTAAAGTTCCCAAACTATGACGATTAAAGGGGTAGTTCGCACAAAAATGAGCATTCTGCTTTCTGCAACGCTTACTGTCCTTCTGAACCTGTTTGGATGGTTTGAAAAATGGTTTGGTTCCCAACGTTTTTAAAATATCTTCTTGTGTTCCTCAGAAGAAAGCCAAACCGGTAAATGATAACAAAATGACCATTAGAGCTATTTAAATCAAATACATAAACGTCTGTACATTTATTAAGAGGACAGTAAAGTGCCAGAGTTTCAGGATTGCTTAGTGAATGTCGAACATCGTAAAAGATTAGTTTAAGAATTAGTTTTATTTATTTTTTTTAGAAAACAAAAATAGCAAAGAATTGGCTATCATACAGTTTAATAGTGCTGATACACTTAAAAAATAATTTTTCGAAGTGATAAATAGGCTAATACAAAGTTTATTGGACTACATGAAATTTCACACTCTAAAAAATGCTGGGTTGTTTCAACCCAACTTTGGGTCAAATATGGACTAACCCAACCGTTGGGTTAAATTTTTACATTAAATTTTTAACCCAAAAGTTGGGTTAGTCCATATTTGACCCAAAGTTGGGTTGAAACAACCCAGCATTTTTTAGAGTGCACGTTTAATTCAGCGTTATTTGCCATTTTTGTGTAGTCGATTTTTTGAGTGAAATTTGATTAAAAATTACTGCTTTCTTTTTCAGTGGTAAAATGTGGCAGTGAAAATTTAACCCAACGGTTGGGTTAGTCCATATTTGACCCAAAGTTGGGTTGAAACAACCCAGCATTTGTTAGAGTGCACGTTTAATTCAGCGTTATTTGCCATTTTTGTGTAGTCGATTTTTTGAGTGAAATTTGATTAAAAATTACTGCTTTCTTTTTCAGTGGTAAAATGTGGCAGTGAGCTCGTGCATCAGGTTTTTAAACCCTGTTTACTGACTTAAACGCAAACTATTCAATGTCTGGCCATTTAACACTAAACATTGCAATATGCAAGCAGCACGAGCAATAAATAAAAAGCAACGGTAAAGAATATCGATAGAATCTTTTTCATCCCTACATGGGCTTGTGGAGTGATTGAGGGTGATTAATTAACACAGATAGCTTAATGAACCCGCGGGACATCAGACCATCAGCAGATGCTGAGCCTCTCAGACTCGCAGTGCGCAGGCGCCGTCTAGTGGACACACATCGGTGTTCTTATGGAGATCAGACATGATGAATGCTGTCATCTGTGCATGGGTTGCATCATGTGAGCCGTACAACTGTTGCATTTATAAATGCATTTGTAAACTTTGTCATGTTTCTCCTCTCTTTTATTAAAGTTTGGTGTTGTTAGTTTTGTGGTTCATCATCTGCCATTTTTCTTTTGATAATCACGGAATTCTTTAAAAATAGTAGGAATCATTTGTATTCTCGTTAATGTTGTGATGCCACAAATGTTTGCTGTACCAAATGTGACCTGATAACCTTTAACTCTCTGGCTTCTTTTTTTTTTTTTTTCAGCGAGTCTTTTTTAGCCACATCAGTACGTTCTATTAAATGCTTTGGTTTGGTTTATTTTGTCTCTCAGGTTATATTTAAATGTCGAATTTGATCATTTCAGACAAACATTAGCTTAAGTTCTTCACAGACAACTATTATGCCACTAAATACTTCCATCACAGATGGGCGAATTCTGAAAAAGAATTGACATCTTATATTTTATTAGGGGAGATTGAGAACTTTAATTACAGAAAATGTTACAGGTAACAGGTAACATTTCTGACCCTACAGTAACTAGTAAGCAATGCACAAGGTTTAATTGCCCTCATGATGTTTTTCTCAGGACAGGAGACAAAACAGCCGCTGGCAAACCAATCCAGTTTTATCCAGTGCACTAGATAGTAACGCACCAGTTTGTCAGAGACACTGATGAGTTGCACTAAGATACACAAGATTGTGCAAATAACCCCACAAGATGACCTAATAGACTCAACTAGTGTTTGAGAAGAAATAATCCATCAATACATTACAGGTACAGTCTGATCTGCCGTGGTCACACTATATAGGAGAAAGGTGAGAGTGAAGCGTGACTTCATTCTGTGCTTTATTTGGAATGCTCCTGACCTCAGACAAAGAAGAAAAATCAACAAGTGACAGGACACACGTACTGAAATGTCACGCATGAGAACCGGTCTGAAATCAAGCACACAACACGTGCTGCAAAAACCACAAGCTCCAGCCTTTTGATTTGACTGATAGGCTAAACATTTGTCATTGTTTTAAATGTAAAATCATAACAATATGAGTCTGACATCTAAGTTAGACTCTGCTTTGAAATATTAGAATGGACCAGAGTCAGAATATACTTTATTGTCCAGTCCGGAAAGAAAAGACAGTTTTATTTTATAAAGAATAAATACAATTATTTTATAAAAAGTATTTATTTTACTTTGTACAGTAGCCAATATACACCATTCCAGCATATTTACAATACTAAGAGCATAAAATGTTACATATAAAATACATGTTTTGTGAAAATATAAACAATATTGTTTTATGTTACTTTGTATAGTAGCCAGTATACACAATAAACATAGTTATAAAAAATGTATTGGAATACTTTTTGCAAGAAAATAGCATTTTAGTTTTTCTACTTCAGAATTTCATGTGTAATTTAATGTTTTATATGCAATTTAATTGTAACTGTTTGTGAAATTTACAAGCAATTTGTGAATTAAAATATAAACAGAATATATTTTGCTTTGTACATTAGCCAAATACACCATGCCAGCATAATCACAATATTCCAAAATGTGTGTGTGTGTGTGTGGTGTGTGTGTGTGTGTGTGTGTGCCTGGTATTTATCACGTTATGGGGACCAAATGTCCCCACAAGGATAGTAATACTAGTAAATTTTGACCTTGTGGGGACATTTTTGAGGTCCCCATGAGGAAACAAGCTTATAAATCATACAGAATGAGTTTTTTTTGAGAAAGTAAAAATGCACAAAGTTTCCTGTGAGGGGTAGGTTTAGGGGTAGGGTTGGTGTAGGGCAATAGCACATACAGTTTGTACAGTATAAAAACCATTACGCCTATGGAATGTCCCCATAAAACATGGAAACACAATGTGTGTGTGTGTGTGAGTGTGTGTGTGTGTGTGTGTAGAGTGCTGGGTAGATTACTTGAAAAGTGTAATCCATTACTGATTCCCAATGACATGACACAATTTGTAGTTAGTAACGTAATCCATTACATTACACATTTTAGGTAATATAATCAGACTACTTTTTGATTACTTTTAGATTACTTTTGATCTGACTCGTTTACCACATTTATTTAATCAGGACAATTTTGTACCATATTTATTTAAAAATGCAAAGAAAATGAAAAAGAAAAAAATTTTCCATTCGTTGTTATTTACAACATGAGGTGCATTAAACATTACATTACATTATAAAGGTTTCTCAAACTGGGGTTCATAAAGGAACTGCAGGGGGTTCGTGAGTTTAATGAAAAGCAAATAATTTAATTAAATCATAAAAATGTACATGATTTTAAAATAACATCAATCAAAAAAATACACTTATTAAAAAAATATTTAAAAAAAAATTGTTTTAACCAACTTCAGAGACCCATGAACATGCAAATGTGATACTTAATTATTAAAATATTTATTTTTAAGTCTCAGGGGTACTTCAAGTAAGTATATTATGTGAGAGATGTTCAGATGACAAAGGTTTGGGAATGCATGCATTACATGCAAATAAGAAATAACGTGAATTTGTGCATCCAAAGACATTGTAATAGATGATTAAATAACCTACTGAGTGATAATTCAAATAAACGTGAATGTGTTCATCAGTAATTGATGCAATGTTGAAACACCTGAACTGATTTTTTTTGTAAATGCTGTGTAGCCACCTGACTAGTGACTGATGAAGACTTTCTGAATGTATGTAAGCGGTATTAGAAAGGAACATTTAAAAATGAAAAAGAGGAATTAGGAAATTATGAATAATCTATTGATATCGTGTGAATAACATGTAATAATTTAATCAATAAAAAAGTAACTGTAGTCTGATTATGATGGCACAGAGGAACGATATGGTTGTAATCACTTTTAGAACCTTTGTTGTTGTTTTTCGGCTAATGTAACGCTAGTGTGAAAACATTGACCGCAGGGTTGCCAGGTTTTCACAACAAAACCCCTCCAATCGCTACTCAAAACAATCCTCATAATAGCACAGTCGTGTTTAGAGGGATCCCCAGTTAAAAATCGAGTTCCTGACATAAAATTCACGTTTCTGTCTGGGTCCCCCTGGTAAAAGTCGCATCCCAGAAGCTAAATATCACGTTATTGATGTTGCTTCAACTCGCGGCAACTGTGTTAAAGTAGTCCGATTCCGAGGGAAAACCGGAGACTTGGCAACAATGATTGACAGCCAATCAGAATCATCGAGCCCAAGCATTTAAAGGGGTCATATGATGCTTTTTTAAAGATAATTATTTTGTGTATTTGGTGTAACAGAATATGTTGACATGCTTTAATGTTCAAAAAACACATTATTTTTCAAATCCTGTACATTATTGTAGGTCCTCTATGCCCCGCCTGTCTCAAACGCTTCGTTTTCTACAAAGTCCCTCCTTCCGACAAGTGCAGTCTGCTCTGATTAAAAAAAGCTTTTTTTTTTATATATATATATATATATATATATATATATATATATATAGGCCTATATATATAGACATCGGTGTTGATGATGTTGAATATATAATTGTTCGTTACAGGTTAACTCAAATTGTAACATTACAATATCAATACTATAATCAGATGCATCAAACCCTTATTTGCATATTCATCCGAGCATGAAACGATGCCGACAGCGCCATCCTCTGTTTCCTGTAAGCACAAACACATGGAACAGTGACGTAAAGCGCAGAAAGAGACAGCGGTCTTGTCCGTGTGTTTGTCGGGGTCTTTTTGTGAGGTTTACCTCTGACGTCACGGCCCCGCCCACTCGAGCTCAGGTTTGATCGCCGCGCGCTGCTGACAGTCGCCGCGAACTCGTGCTCGGTGGCGATTTAACGGCATTAAGCGGCGGCGGGCTGTCGTTATTCGGTTACCGGAGGGTTATGACTTTAAACATGTTCACCTAACCCATCCTGAGCGGTAGTGATGCGCTCACGAGTTCGTGAGGCGGCCGATTGTCATTTCGACTTAGCTGGCGTTCGCTTAGCCGCCACAGGCTAATTAATTAACCCGTTTTGTGAGGTAAATATTGACTCCAAATCACTGGAAACGCGACAAAAACGCCACAACGCCGACCTACAGCGAGGACCAGCGCTGTTTCATCGTATTGGCTGAACGCGAGGGATTAACGGGTAAGTGTCGCGTTTGAACGCTTTAAATGGAACAGGTATCGATGTGTGTGTCTCTGGTAAAGCTCACGAAAGTCGCCAGTGAAAGGATAACGGGTAATTATTCACCCAAAGCGTGATTAAACTGACTCGTGAGAAGCAGAACGGTGCCGAACGGCGGAGGCGTTCTCGATTCGTCGCGTCGCGTTTCGAACAGCGCGCTTATTATTATTAAAACCCCTCAGACCTGCTCATCAGAACAGAGTTCTTTCCTTTGAAGCGCCATTAACCATAACTAGAATAATACACTAGTAATACGCGTAGTGAAAATGGCACAGAGGAACGATATGGTTGTAATCACTTTTAGAACCTTTGTTGTTGTTTTTCGGCTAATGTAACGCTAGTGTGAAAACATTGACCGCAGGGTTGCCAGGTTTTCACAACAAAACCCCTCCAATCGCTACTCAAAACAATCCTCATAAACTGTGATGTGACCCCCTCTCTCTCTCTCTCTCTCTCGCTCTCGCTCTCTCTCTGTCTCTCGCGCTCTCTCTCTCTGTCTCTCGCGCGCTCTCTCTTTGTAACACTCCAAAGAGAAAGGAAAACTTGAAATTGCATCATATGACCCCTTTAAAGCGACAGACTAATAAACAGAATGTTATCGTTCCTGGTGTGAACAGGCCTTAATACTTATTTTGGGCTTGACTTTAGTGGGTAACATGTCAAAGTGTTATGCAAGTCCCTGTAAACGCTCACTAAGTTGTTAGTATTTACCTAGATAGCAGGTGTGATTATCATATTTCATATAAAGTACTGTGATAATACCATGGTTTTTGTTTGCTTGAAGAAATGGAATCAGAATGAATTAACTGAAGCTGTACTGAAGCTAACAGAAGGCTGTTTTGAGTAACGAGATGCTCTGGTTTTCTGTGAGAAGTCTTTGAAACGTTGTGTTTCACCAGGAGCACGATTCAGGAGTCTGTAATTGTGCACAATGCAGCGATCTTCAGTCTTGTAGTGTACACTTGGTTTAATGTTATTTTCCCACTGTAAAAAACTGGAAAGTTTCCATGGATGTTAAAGGTTCTTCGTGGATCCATCAATGCCAATAAAGAATATTTAGCCTATTTTTAAGTGTAAGCAGGGTCTTGAGGAAATTCTTGTCCAGCAAGTAGAATTTTGCATGACGTCTGAGTTCTGTGTTTGGCTTTGCATGGAAGAAAGAAATGTTTAGCGGGTTAGAGACGTTCATGATGGATTTCTGGAGAAGTCCTGAGTGCGTGTGATGCTTTAGATCCCGTCACAGCAGGTTTCCCTTGAAATACAGTAGAGCAAAACTCTCAAACTGCTTTCTAAAACATTTTTACCCACAGCTTCAGTAATCAAGCTTGTCAGATCACAGTGTTGTTTGAAAGACTGACCCTGCTTTGTGATATTTACACGGTTTTGCTCCAAGAAAATCTGAAGATACACACCTTGTTAATAGAAATGCAGCCTTGGGCAGAGGTTATGATGTCAAGTCGTCAGGTGTGTCGTGTTTAAAGCTGCTTTGAGCTTCAATCAAGCTCTCTGAGAAGTTGACACTCAACCATCAATCGCTCTCGATCCGTATCCATGTGTACTTAGTGAAAGGAGCGTAGAGTTTATCAGTGTTTCTCATCTGATATCCAGCTGATCTGTCTTTTCGTTTGAGGTTTGTGTTTGGCTTTGCATGACAGAAAGAAATGATTAGCGTTGCTTTAAAGCTCCTGGAAGAGTCTCGAGTGTGTTTGTGATTGTCGCTATCATATAAACGGGCAGATTGTCCTGAGAGGTGACGTCCAAGTGTTGTGGTCGAGACGTTCTGTTCCTTTTGTCGTTAATACAGTAGATAGGGGTAGTTGTTTTAGTAAACGAGTGCAGAAATGGGAAAATCAATCTTTGCTGAATTATTCAGGAGTGCAGAAACATTTAATTATCAGCGTTTTGTGTTCGCTGAGGATGAATTCTGCTGCTCTGAGGCCTGTTGACCGTGTTCTGGAGGGTTTGATTAGAATCACTAATTTTCAGTGTTTGTAGGAGGTTTGCATTGGTTAGATGAAGAGCGATGCTTAATGCATGTCAGCCATTAGATGTACTTGTAAGAATGAAATGTCTCTTCTTGTAAATCTATGAAAGTTGTGGTTGAAATGGGTTTTGTGATTATTTTTATTGAATATGTGCTGCTAGTGTTGTCACGGTACCAAAATTTCAGTATTCCGTACCAATACCAGTGAAAATCCACGGTTCTCGGTACCAACTTCGGTAACGAAGCAAAACACAAAAACATGCTAATTAAAAAATTGGACTATACTTTCATTTAATTCAAACATATTTAATTTTAAATGGCTTTTGAAAACCTAGAGTTATTCAGCCAAGAATAACAACTAAGTTAGCTTAAAAAAAAGCCCAGAACTGCTTTTCTGACTGATATGACACAATGTTAACCATTTGTACATTCTCTAACACGCATATTTTAGATTCACTACTCATTTAAAAGCCTCTGGTGTGTAAAAATAGTCAATATCATCATGTCCTCCTGTTTGTTTTTTTTACCCTAAAAGTTATAGGAGCATTGAATAGTTAATAAAGAAACTTCATTCTAATGCTCATTAGTGTTGTCAAAAGACCCGGTACTTCGGTAACAAGTCGGTACTAAAAAAATGAAAACATTACGGTACCAGGTTTTTTTAAGTACCGGTGGTACCGAGTACCCGGTCAACACGGTTCTTGATGCGCTATCCGAAAGGTGCGCAGATGCTCTCTCTTCATAAAAGCACGGAGACGTGGCAACATCAAAACGAGGAAACACACCAAACTAGCAAAACACTTTAAAGACACTGGTATTGGTACCGAATACTGAAATTTTGGTACCGTGACAACACTAATGCTCATTATATTAGCGTTAGCCGAGCTTATGCTTGTAAATGAACAGACACTACAATTAAAGACTGA
>NW_015558674.1:84574-85155 GCF_001515605.1 Sinocyclocheilus anshuiensis | reverse complement strand
TAAGTTTCATTTTAATTTTTAATATTTAGATCAGTGTTTCCCATACATTGATTTATTTGTGGTGGCCCGCCACGATATCAAAACTGACCGCCACAAATAGACTTTCCAAAAGGCTTTGACTTCGTTGAATAAACATGAGTACTGCGCGTGTCAAAGTCGAAACCCGGTGCGGGTGTTTTTATATATAACTGTATTTCTGAAGTAACCCGACTGTCTTCAGAAAATTATAGATGTCATTTTCATTTCATCTTGCCTGTAATTGGTACCGAGAACCGTGGATTTTCACTGGTATTGGTACCGAATACTGAAATTTTGGTACCGTGACAACACTAATGCTCATTATATTAGCGTTAGCCGAGCTTATGCTTGTAAATGAACAGACACTACAATTAAAAACTGAACGCGGCTGCTCAATGCAGTTGAACGACAGTCACATCACAGATCAGATTTAATTTCTCCAGTGAGGAGTGAGGTGAGACCGACAAGACGATCGCGGATGATTTAGTTTCGAAACAAAATGCAAAAACGCCTGTTTGCCAGTATTTTGGATTTTGAAAAGCCTGTTGACTTTTGCCGTTTAT
>NW_015558674.1:74637-83954 GCF_001515605.1 Sinocyclocheilus anshuiensis | reverse complement strand
GGGAAAGAGGGAAAATTCAAACGAACAATTGCTTTACGCCGAATTGCCGCTATTTGAAAGTGAAAGTAAAATGCGCGCGCCGCTTTTGAAAGCTATTTAAAATCGAAGGAAAGCAAGGAAAAGAGGAAACGCCCCCGCGGTGATACCGGTATTATCCATATTGTCACACGTCAATTAACCGGAGTGAAAATTTCCTCACCGTCAAAAGCATTTCCTCCAGATGTTTGCTGGCATTGCAGTGTTATTAGGCTCATAATGGACATTCATCCCATCATACCTGTTGAAACGCACATCTCTGCTGCAGCGGCACCTACTTTGGCTTTAAAACATTTAGTCAAGCGACAGATAAAGGCTGTTAATCTGGACTTGTTGAAGACTGGCAGATAATCACGCCTTGATAGATTAATTACCCGTCCACAGTTATAAACACACGCATATGACATCTGATTGATGAAACGGGCCTCATGGGCTTCATCTTTAAATAATCAGCCCAGATCTCGAGGTGTGTTTCTAAAGTTGTGCTTTAATTCAAACACATTATGGTGCATGTGTGCTGCGGACTGTAATGCGCTTTGAAGGTGTGTTTGCGGGTGCATTTGGCACAGTCCTCCCACATATGAGATGGCGAGTGTTCGCTCGTATATTTAGCTGGAAGGACTGCTGTAATATTGATAACGAAGTCACATCACGACATGCGCTTGTGAACCTGAACGTGCCGTTTGCTCCGGATCCACTGCCGGCCTCCGTGTCGGAGTGATTGTGCTTGTGTTACGCCGTGCATGTGTGTGGCTTCGGTCCATCTTGTGTTGGGTTTGCAGCAGCGCTGTGCTTTTTTTCTTGGGAGATTTGAAGAGCTATTTATAGCCGCCCCTGCTGGAGCAGTGAGCAGGCGCTCATCTCATGATGCCGTTAGATTCTCCTTCCTCTCTCACACCCTTCTCCCTCTAATTTCCACTTTTTCTTCTCATCTGTTGTTCTGTCGTTCCTTTCCTCATTTTGTGATTCCCCCTCTGTGCTTCCAGCACGACCACCTCCCCTCCGCTTCCCTGTGGATTTCTGCTTGTGAATTATTAATGGTTGCTGGATGGCAGTGACTGGGGGGGACGCTGAGAATCGCTGCTCTTACGGAGGATAACCGTCAGTTATCTGCCTTGAAAAGGGACAGATAGACAGCTGATAGGACAGATAGACAGGGACTCCACCAGTTTTGTGTTTGCGAAACTACATGCTTTCAAAAACTAGTCATGCACCGAAATAAAGCACAGAAAATAAAGTTTTCATTTAGTCGCAAACCAAAACAAATTATAAAGTTTGGGTACCATATTTTCCAGAATATAAATCAAGTTTTTTTTTTTGTAATGCAAAACATGCTGCATCGTATTCGCTTTATAATATATGTAATGCAATTACTTCAATAATCATTAATGTAAATAAAGATTATAATTGGAGTACATTGTACAAGAAAATATATTTCAGTCTTTCTACAGAATTTCACGTTATTACCTGCCGTTTCATTGTAATTCATTGTGAAGTTTACAAGCAATTCCTGAGTGAAAATGGTTTCAAAGTAAATCCTACATTCAATGTATATGTATTGGTGTTGAATGAGTGCGGTACATGAGTCCACGTTTATTTGTATAGCGCATTTCCCACACAGCGTTTTCACTTTAAATAAATTCGTTTAAGTTTGGCATTTATAACAAATATTGTTTCTGATGAATGCTGCTGTCATTAGTTTGTTTTATACGTTATATATTATTCCTGTTCTGAATACGGTTACGTTTAAAGGATTTGTTGTGGAGTGAGAGGAACTAAAATACTAAAATTTTCATGTTTGTTAAATGTTTCATTTTATATACCATTATGTTACATTATTTCGGAATTTTACGGATGCACTGATACCACTTTTTTTCAGAACGGTGCCGATACCGATACTTTTATTTTTGGTACATTCCGATACGGAGTAATAATACCTGTATTTTCATGCCATTTGTAATTTTTAATAAATACTGGGTACAGAAACCAAAAGAATATGAATAATGTTAGTTGTCTTAGTTCATTTAGCAAATAGATATTTCCTTCAGTTATTTTCACACTTCACTTTTGCATTAAATAAAGCCCTATAGGCTTGACGTTTAAAATAAATGTTGTTAGTGAATGCCCGTATAATTTTGTTTGTTTTATATTTATGATTTAGTTTTAATTCAAATGATGCGTGTGCTAAGTGTGCGAACAGCAATCAAGATCATGCAACAGAAGTGCGCGCGCTCTCTCTCTCTCTCTCTCTCTCTCTCCTTACTGTTAAGTAACTTGCGCATCATTTTACTTGTTTTTGAAACAATAAACTTTCTAGTGATGTCTGTGAGAAAGGGATATTCGCTCGAAAAGCTCGCGCATCTGACAGAACCGGCTTTCTGACAAGATGCGCGTTAAATATCGCATGCGATTTATCGTGCAGCCCTAATGTAGTTCATAGATATCCTTAGTCTCTAATAGGGCTGCACGATAAATCGCATGCGATATTTAACGTGATAAGATGCGCGTTAAATATCGCATGCGATTTATCGTGCAGCCCTAGTCTCTAATAACTTCATTCTGCTCTCTGTTCGTTCTGTTGTCGGTGTTTCTTTGTCTGGACACAGCTCTGTTCACGTGCTGTGTGGCGTTTTAATGAGTATGAGTAGAGGAGCGCAGTATCTAGGGTTGCAAAGGGGTGGAAAATTTCCGGAAACTTTCCAAAAATCCCTGGAATATTCCAAAAAAATCCTGGAATGTTTACGAAATTTTCCACCTTTTTGCAATGCTAGCAGTATCAGGCCCGATACCGATACTTGTTGAATGATACAATTATGCAACTTTGTCCTCTCTCTCATATAATATATGACCTGAGAACACCACACTTACACCAATTTAATTACTACATTTTCTTGAAAATAAGTTGCACTGGGTCAGATTTGCATTGTTGAGAGGGCAAAGTTGCATAATCGTATCATTCAACAAGTCACATTTTATTGTTACATTCAGGGATGCACCAGTTTTAAAGCAATAGTTCAGCCTCCGTTCGTCCTCATGTTATTCCAAACCCATTATTTTATTTTGCGGAACACAAAAGGTGAAGTTCAGAAGACTGTCATGCTGCTCTTTTCCATCCAGCAACAGTTCATAGTCTGCCACTCTCCAAAGCAAAGCAAAGACACACAGCAAAACACCATGAAGTTGGAAATAAGGATTATTAGAATGTGTTTTGCTAGAATATACCATTTAAGTATTTCCACTTCAAAATTTCATGCTTAATTCAATGTTGCTTGCCATTTCCTTTTCAATTATTTGTGAAATTTACTAGCAGTTTCTGAGTAAAACAAATGTAAAAAGGGTTGTTTTTAGTGTGTATTGTGGTCGCGGTAAACTTTTGCACAGAAAACGCTGTGGAAAAAAATCCTGGGTTGACATGAGGATGAGCAAATGATGACGGGACGAGGCGAGTGTCTGTCCTGTTGCTGGAGATGGACAGTAAAAGCAACAGAGACCGACAGCACAAACACGCATCTCCAGTTTCTATTGATCCGTGATAAAGAGCTACGCTGACCAGGATTCTCTGACCTACTGTCACAATCCTTCCTGGCTGCTTCTGCTTTGCTACACAGATTTCACATGAACGTCAGCTGGTGACCAAACACGGCGCTCAACACACTGTCAGAAGGTGTTGGGCTCATTGGTAAATGAAGACAGAAGTGCTTTTTCTTTAACATCAGTAGGTTTGCAGTCGGCTGGAGCATAGTTTTACAAATGTTAATAGTGCAGGTCTTGTTCTGCATGTCCTGTTCCTTGTCTTTGTTTCATCCTGACGTTTTAGGCCGGAATCCAAATGTATGTAAGTATGCAAACCAATGCATTGCGTGTGCATGCTTCTGTTGTACATGCTCAACACATGTTCTTGTTAACAAACCTCAGCACTCGAGTGTGCGATTGAGTTTCCGTCAGTATGCACCAGTAAACCACTTGTGGTGTTATTCAGGAGAAGATATCAATGGTAGGCCGTTTAACTTTACTTTTGCTCTGATGTTTTGTTTTTTCATGCAACAACATGTGAAATTTAGCCTGGTTAGTGTTTGCATTTACATCAGGGTTAATATCATAAAAAAAAAAAAAAAATCATTACTTGAAATAAAATAAACATTAACTGAAATAATATAGTGTAAAAAAAAATCTTATGCTATTTCAGCTAGTTGCCAAAGCAATATTTTCATTTAGTTTAACTTTTTAAAAACAAAATCTGTATTACATTTATTAAAAATGTTATTATTAAAATTTAAACTAAAATTAAAATGAAAACAGAAAATATAAAAAAAAAACTTTCAGAATATTAACAAAAACTATAATATCAGTGATAGTAAAATAACATTGGTTTATGTACTTAAACACTCAGTACAGTACAGCAACTAAATCTAAGTAGTGCATATTTTTGTTCATTTATTTATTTGCATTTTAATATGTTATGCATATGTTCTCAGTAAACCTGTAATGTGTGTGTGTGTGTGTGTGTGTGAGCAGCTGACGTGTAATATTGCTGTAATTGTCATAGAAAGGCTTTTTTCTCCATTTGTATTTCATAATTTGGCCGAACACCAAAGAACAGAGATTTTGGCCATAAACCAAAAATATCTATTCAGTATTTGTTTTTTGACATGAGGATGAGCAAATGATGACGGGACGAGGCGAGTGTCTGTCCTGTTGCTGGAGATGGACAGTAAAAGCAACAGAGACCGACAGCACAAACACGCATCTCCAGTTTCTATTGATCCGTGATAAAGAGCTACGCTGACCAGGATTCTCTGACCTACTGTCACAATCCTTCCTGGCTGCTTCTGCTTTGCTACACAGATTTCACATGAACGTCAGCTGGTGACCAAACACGGCGCTCAACACACTGTCAGAAGGTGTTGGGCTCATTGGTAAATGAAGACAGAAGTGCTTTTTCTTTAACATCAGTAGGTTTGCAGTCGGCTGGAGCATAGTTTTACAAATGTTAATAGTGCAGGTCTTGTTCTGCATGTCCTGTTCCTTGTCTTTGTTTCATCCTGACGTTTTAGGCCGGAATCCAAATGTATGTAAGTATGCAAACCAATGCATTGCGTGTGCATGCTTCTGTTGTACATGCTCAACACATGTTCTTGTTAACAAACCTCAGCACTCGAGTGTGCGATTGAGTTTCCGTCAGTATGCACCAGTAAACCACTTGTGGTGTTATTCAGGAGAAGATATCAATGGTAGGCCGTTTAACTTTACTTTTGCTCTGATGTTTTGTTTTTTCATGCAACAACATGTGAAATTTAGCCTGGTTAGTGTTTGCATTTACATCAGGGTTAATATCATAAAAAAAAAAAAAAAATCATTACTTGAAATAAAATAAACATTAACTGAAATAATATAGTGTAAAAAAAAATCTTATGCTATTTCAGCTAGTTGCCAAAGCAATATTTTCATTTTGTTTAACTTTTTAAAAACAAAATCTGTATTACATTTATTAAAAATGTTATTATTAAAATTTAAACTAAAATTAAAATGAAAACAGAAAATATAAAAAAAAAACTTTCAGAATATTAACAAAAACTATAATATCAGTGATAGTAAAATAACATTGGTTTATGTACTTAAACACTCAGTACAGTACAGCAACTAAATCTAAGTAGTGCATATTTTTGTTCATTTATTTATTTGCATTTTAATATGTTATGCATATGTTCTCAGTAAACCTGTAATGTGTGTGTGTGTGTGTGTGTGTGAGCAGCTGACGTGTAATATTGCTGTAATTGTCATAGAAAGGCTTTTTTCTCCATTTGTATTTCATAATTTGGCCGAACACCAAAGAACAGAGATTTTGGCCATAAACCAAAAATATCTATTCAGTATTTGTTTTTAGTTACTCTAAATGGACCTTCTCATGGGGATCCTTGGAAGATTTTTACATCCTACTGTTAGTACAGTTTGTAATATTTCATTAATGTTTATATATTCAGTTCAGTGTGACGCCTTTAAATAAGATAAAGTTTTACTGATTAGTGTGGAATCAGCAATACTGGTTGGAAACAATGAGTCAAAATAGATGAACACTTTAAGTATCAGATGACGCTGTAAATATCAGCTGCAAACAGGGCTTTTATAGTTCATTAAAACTAAAACTATAATCATAAAAACTTTTGGTTTCTTGAAATAAATGTTAACTGAAATAAAAACCTATTATTTAAAAAAAAAAAACTATTATTCATTCAGATTTTTCCCAAGGAAACATCAAGTTTAACTTGATACTAAATTTAAAACTGAAAAAAAAAAAACTTTATAGGCATATTAATAAAAAATAAATAAAATGACAAAAACACACAAAAAAAGAAAAATTTTAATGAATTAAAATAAAAACTAATTTGAATTATTGATTAAAAAAAAAAATCACATTAAAATAACACCGGTTTCAAATATTAGGCTATTATAATTTTGTGCATGCATTTTTTATGCACTCATATTAATTAAGAGATACATTGAATATTTGTGCTTTTATAGTTTAATTTTTAACACATCAGGAAATAGTTTTGCAGCCAGAACATACTTTCTCTAATGCTATTATATTGTTTAACCTATAATCTGGAAGAGTCCCGTCAGTTTGTGCGCATTTGTCTTTAGCACAGCGTTTTCATGAGTTTCTCATCAATGCAGTTACGCTCAGTCTGAGAGCGAATGAGTGAAGGAGATAGGAGGGAGGATGAGTAAATGAGCGCATGCTCTCTCGCTCGGAGAGAGAGAGCGGCTGTGCTTCATTCAGAAAAAGCAGGGGGGCGTCAGAAACGAAGCGAGGGAGGAAACTAAGCGGAGAGGTGGAGATCTGTCTGTTCTCTGTTAGCGTGGACTGAAATGCGCTCGCCGCTGCCTCAGAGCCGCCAGCAGCTAAGGATGCACAGAGATCAGCGATAAACCAGCGGATACAGTAAGCAGTGTGTGTGGTGCATGAGCGTTTGTGCATGCATGTGAAAACTGTTCTGAGTCTGTTGCATCTTGCATTTAGCTCGCTCTCACAGCGATCTTAAAATCACACTCTGAAACCGTTGTACTTATGACTAAACCCGCAGGTGCATTATGGGGTATGTAGTTAGAAGCTGTGTGACTCTGTACGAGACGGGAAAAAATGGGTCGGAGTTTAGAAGAGATGCGCTGAAGTTTAAAAATGCATTAGTGTGTTTATGTGTCTGCATTGAGAAGTGACATACAGTTTTGACATCATTCGCTGACGTCAGATGGAGCCGCTAGAGGTGAATGAGCAGAATCGTTGTGAATGTTATGCAATCGATTCGCTTGAATGATACCAGGTTGTGTATTATCCAGTACTTTACATGCATGTTGATGTTAGCCGCGTGAGTGACAGGCTTCGGCGTGGGTCAGTTGCTCATGGGTGTGCGATCTATCGCGAGCCTTCCCCTCTGCCCACTCGCGTGCAAGTCGATAGAGAGAAAGACAGTCATTGTTTGCTGAGGTAATGAGGAATTCCCTTCCACCGTGTCCTTGCGTCCTCGTCCCGCGCGCCGGGGGCGGATCGCTAGAGGAGCGAGGCGTCATTCATGTCAGAGCGGAGGAGACCAGAACATGCAGGACATCAGGAGGAGGCATAGCAGGGGAAGTTTCTTCAGAAAGGAGTTATTTAATATCTAGACGTTTTAGCTATTGCATCGTATGCAGTTTGATTTTTATGCATTTGCTCTGGAAGTTGATGAGCTTGATCTTGGACGAGGATGCGAGAAAGGAACCATCATAACTAAAAACTCTAGCATTAAAGGGATAGTTCACCCAAAAATGAAAATGAGCTGTTAATTTGTGTACCCTCAGGCTATCCAGGATGTAGGTGACTTTATTTCTTCAGTAGAACAGTAGATTTTTTCCTGAAACCGTGCTGCTTGGTGATTCATACAATGTAAGTCAGTGGCTACCGGTTTTTAAGAATAAAAAAAGAACACAAAATTAATAGCCGTGGCTCCTGATGATATATAGAGGTGCTATGAAGTGAAACGATCGGTCTGAGCAAGAAACTGAACATTATTTACAGCATTATTACCTGTCATCCAGAGCCTCAGGCAAACGCTGAAATCTGATTCTATTGATCTAATGTTGTAAATAATGTTCAGTTTCTTCGCAGTAAAAGCTGCATCTTCTCAAATTTGTAATGTTGTCAACCAAAAATAAATATTAGAATTGTAATTTTTCAGTTGTGCTGTAAAATAAAATTGTTATAGCTCTTTTCATAATTACTCTTTTTTTTCACAGTAAAATATATTACAGTAGTATTTTTTCTTTGTTTAAAGGGGTCGTATCATGCTTTTTCACTTTTTCAATTTTAGTTACAAAGTTCAAAGTCCACTTCAAAAGGAGATATTTTATTTAACAGAAATCACTTTTCAAAAACTACAACGAACGACTCGTTTGGACTACAACGCATATTTTCTGGGATTTATGATATCACAAATATCAACGAATGGGACGAGACCTGGTTGAGCTGTACTAGAGAAGTCGTGGCCCAATGGTTAGAGAGTCGGACTCTAAGGTTGCGGGTTCGAGTCTCGTACCGGCAGGGATTGTAGCCGAACCCCCAACTGCTCCCCGGGCGCCACAGCATAAATGGCTGCCCACTGCTCAGGGTGTGTGTTCACAGTGTGTGTGTATTCACTAAGGATGGGTTAAATGCAGAGCACTAATTCCTAGTATGGGTCACCATACTTGGCCACATGTCACGTCACTTTTATGTCGGAGACACGCTAGCTTTCAGATGATTCATTCAACATGGCTAATTTATTTAGAAACTGCTGTCTCTTTAACACCGAATGCACGCGGGTCTAAAAATACTACATAGATTTTCTTTCTCATCCGTTTACGTTCACTTAAGACAAAAAACGTCTGTGTTTACGAGGATATATACTGATGTAATTTTGTGCATACTGGTCGCAAGATATGAAAGAAGTCAGTTCTGGCCTGGAACTACCTTATCTGCAGTGGAAATGCACGGAACGGTTCGACAACGGACACAAACCAGAAAGTTCGGGAACCCGCACCGGGACCGTGGTTTTCCGTGCACACGCAAAACAGTGCGAATGTTCTTTACCTTAACCTTTAGCCTTTAATGGTTATCATCATCATCATCATCATTATTAATATTTATTATAAATAATAATAATTTATATTTTTACTAAATAAAAATATTAAACCAAATAAGAGATATTGATTTTAAAAATTTAATAATATAATAATACAAATTATTAATATAATTATATTATACTTATATA
>NW_015558674.1:63152-74602 GCF_001515605.1 Sinocyclocheilus anshuiensis | reverse complement strand
GGCCTTTCAAGGACTTTTTAAAGCACCATTTATTTTATATCAAGCACCTATCAAATTCACACCCCAGCATATGTAGTAGGGCTGTGTATCACCAGCAAAGTCACGATACAGAGGCCACGATGCGATACCTATCACGATACATGACTGCACTGAATTTCACCTCAGCAGAATTTAGTAAAACAGCTGTTTGTTAAACACTGCATACTATAGTGCCATTTCTAACTATTGGCAGAGCAGGCAGTTGACCTCTGCATTATGAAGGGCCTCCATAATTGTACCAAAGTACAATATAGGTAATGGCATATGTTTCATGTTTACATTGTGCACTCCCCACCAGGTACAATATTCTGATTGTTTGTATCTTGTTTTTAAGCCCATAAATAATAATGTACTCGTTCTAAAAAATTTATATTGTAATGTACTCAATGTACTTCTAATATATTAAAAAAATAATTTACATTGCTGGTAGGTTATCATTGCACAAATTAACACTCTACGATTAAAAAAAAAAATAGAAGAGTTCTAACACACACGCTCAAGGTTGATTTATACTCGACACGTCCGCAAGTTCGCTTAGATGCGCGCGGCAAATATGACATCATGGCGGTGTTGGCGGAAGTTCGCTTTGAGTGCGCGTGACATCGTTTCGCGTGGCGGTGTGCACAACATTTTTTGTAACTTTCCGCGCAGCTCCCGCAAATATATATTCTTAAGGACATCAAAACCTAAAATAAAACTCCAGAAAGGTGTAAAATATGGGACCTTTAAGCTGGAATATGCAAGAGAATTGTAAAATCAGAAACACTGCACACGTGTTTGGCCATTTAAAAAGCACACAAACCATTGCAGGATTTACAGTGTATTTTATAAGTTTTATAATCCGTGTGTTTATAGTGAATATCCTCACACACACACGGAGCGATGCGTGTTCTCCTGCAGAACGGATCCACGCGTGTGTGTCTCCTCGCGCAAACACACGGGTTATTTTTGGACGCCGTGCGCCAGAACAGCGTCAGCGAGAGAGAAACAAAGAGCGAGTGAATCCTCAGCAGAGATGCGAATAAAGCCAGAGAAATGGAGACAGCACAATGCCGCTCTCCTGAATAAAGTATCTGCGTCTATAAATAACACGCAGCGCTCTCACACTCTTATTTCGCCTCATTTTCCCTCCTCATCCTGTAACGCGCATGTGATCCTTCGCTTTTAATTTTTCAGCATGTACTGAAGCGGTTATTTGGAAATTAATCACACGTTTGATGGCTCGGGTTTGCTAATTGTTACTCTCACACCTGTTTGGAGACGTTTTTCCATTTTTGGATAGTCATACAGCTTCTGATTACATAAATATTTATTATATAATACATGTATATGTGAATGTTATAATTAGCGGTGTTTGTTTAATGATGTGAAAACCTCAAAAATATTAGCATTGTAGTTTTTTTTTGTTGTACTGTAAAATAATATAATTATAGTAATTTTTATTAATTTTGTTTTTTTTACAGTAAAATATCACAATAGATATTAATTTATTTAACATTTTTATTAGTATTATTGTAATTTTTCAGTTGTACTGTAAAATAAAATGATAGTATTTTTCTTAAATACTTTATTTTGCAGTGAAATCACAATAGTATCGTTTAATATTTTTATTTACATTATTCTTATTTTTTGCAATTTCAGTTGTACTGTTAAATAAACTTATAATAATATTTATCCTAAATACTCTTATTTTACTTTAAAAATATCACAATAGTATTATCGTTTAATATTTGTATTTATTTATTTATTATTATTATTGTAATTTTTTTAGTTGTACTGTAAAATAAAATTATAATAGTATTTTCTTTATTCTTTTAAAATATTACAGTAAAATATTACAATAGTATGTATTTTTTTTTTGTATTATTATTATAGTCATATTGATGTGTAATCACAGAAGTTGTTCAGCCCTACAACCAAGTGCCGCAAATCTGGAGCTTTTTTAAAATTGCATTTGAAATCACACTCACAATTTTTATCAGAAAAATTGCAATACATTTTTTAAAATGTATTTTTCCCCAAATTGTGCCTCTCTAGCACTAAGTATTGTTATAAATTAATTGCATACATTTGTTGACTAGTTGGTAAGTTGCCTGAACAGCTAGTCAGTTTTGTTATGTGTAGTAAATTGCACACTCATCTAATAAAAGGCCTGTATAGTTAATTCACCTGACGTTTACGGATTTCATATTTTGCTGTGTTTTCACTTCTCTGAACTCATTTAAATCCTGCATATTCTCCTAAATCTGTTAAAGCCGTGTGTCTCTGTCTCTGTCCTCATGAATATTAATGAGATGTCGTTTTGAGTGACAGATCCTCGACATATTGCTCATGACTCACGCAGCTTCTGACAACGACACGCAAGATGTCCGAGCTCTGAGTCAACATGTTCCCCGAAAATAAATATTTAGCCTTTTGTTATCTTGTTATCGAGCTGTGACAGAAATTAGCGCGGTCTCAATTAGCTCAATAGACTGAACACCGTGCCAGTCTGGAGTCACATTTGCACAATCTAGTCCATTTATAGCAGTCGTTACGAGAAATAACCGCTCTGCTGAACGCAACTGAATGAGTCTGATTCACTGGAGAAGCTGTTGGAATCCAGCTAGTGCAAATACTAGAATGCTATTAAACAGCTATACATCTTAAAATAAGGGAATTAGGGCTGTGAAGTTGTGCAGGAGACTCAGATGTGATGCTGCGTTGATCTAGAAGATGAGAAGCCACATGATGAGCGCTTAGAAAACTCGTGTTGTAGTTGTGTGCTGAACACACTGCATGCATGTTGAAGTTGGAGGCGTTTTGTAGGCCTGCTCTCTTTCAGGTCCTCTGTGGGGTGTGTGCTGTGCTGTTGATCTGGATGGTGATCTGGACAAAAAGTTCTGTATGTTAAATTAATTGAATATTAGGGCTGCACAATTTAGGGGAAAAAAAATAGGTTTTTACATATCAATTGTTTTAATATTATAACAATTAGTAATAACAATAGCAACAAAAAATAAACTAAAATACCAATAATAATAATATAATTATGTATTTCTCATTTGTTGTAACATGTTTTCTATGATACTTTGAAAATAAAAAACACTGAATTATAAAAAAATATGTATTATTATAAAATCATTTTTTTTACTAAATATTAAACAATATATATATTACTTAAAACGTGAATAAAATAATAACAATAATGAGATTAATAATTATTATCATTGTTAATATTTATTTTAAAATAAACAATTATTTTATTTATACAAAATAAAAATATTAAACGACTGATATAAAAAAACAACTAAAATAAAACAATAAACACATTAATATTATTATAATTATTATATTAATAATCAATACTAATATTATTGAAATTAAATAAAATTATTATTATTTACATAATTTTACAAAAAAAATGAAACAAAATAAAAGATATTACTTAAGAAATTAGTATTTCATAAAGAATTTAATTTTACAGTGTAACTGAAGTTACAATGCCAGTGAGCTGCTTGCGTGTAAATGAACACTTCATTCTAAAACATGCAGTGCATATGTATATTATAAAAAAATATGTATTATTATAAAATCATTTTTTTTACTAAATATTAAACAATATATATATTACTTAAAACGTGAATAAAATAATAACAATAATGAGATTAATAATTATTATCATTATTAATATTTATTTTAAAATAAACAATTATTTTATTTATACAAAATAAAAATATTAAACGACTGATATAAAAAAACAACTAAAATAAAACAATAAACACATTAATATTATTATAATTATTATATTAATAATCAATACTAATATTATTGAAATTAAATAAAATTATTATTATTTACATAATTTTACAAAAAAAATGAAACAAAATAAAAGATATTACTTAAGAAATTAGTATTTCATAAAGAATTTAATTTTACAGTGTAACTGAAGTTACAATGCCAGTGAGCTGCTTGCGTGTAAATGAACACTTCATTCTAAAACATGCAGTGCATATGTATATTAAATAAAATGTTATACAAGATGTAGTCCTTTTTTGTTTTTGGCTGTTTGTATGCTTCTATTACAGGCGTGTTCGAGCTTAAATGTATGCTTCAGTCATAAATACACATGACTTTAGCATGCATACCAGCGTGTGTATGTTTCAAGCCTATTTTACCGCTTGCATTAAGTGCATGTTATGCATTTACTGTTGTTTCATCTTTTAGGCATGAAGGGTTTTACATTGAGATGATTAATGTTTTCTTCCTGATGAACTCGTAGTTTATGAACGTCCCAGTCTGCATTGATGTGCTTTCGTTTGGGTATCTGTTCTGTTTATCTGTACTGTCTGTGTACTTGATAGCTGGTGTCTCCTTTTCATACTAATGAGCAACCGTGGGAAAAAGCTGTATAATTGTGTGTAATTTCTTTAGGGATAAATCAATAGCAGCCCATAGAGAGCAGCTAACTGTGTAATTGGCCTCAATGTCATCAGGTTCACTGCTTTCCTCTCATGTACGGTCCTAATGTGAAATCAGCGGATAGTGTGTTATATATTATATCATACAGTAGCAGCAGTTGAGCGTCTGCGTGTGTATTACAGTGAATCCTGGCCTGAAACATGGCCGTTTTCACTTTTTCACCTGTTGCTGGTCTTATTGTGCTCGTTTCTCAAAGCATTCAATCATTTACTTGTGTGCATTTTTAAATTAATTTGAAATGGTGGAGTTTTTGCTTGACTTCTTAAAACGTGTTCCCATTTTAAAGTCATTCTCTGAGTTTTAACATAAGGGACGCTCTGCCTCTGATAAATGGTTAAACGCACGTTTCCGTATTTATTTGGACATTGAAAAGTACTAATGTGTTCTGAATGTCCTTGTTGCATAAATAAATGGTTTATTATTATGATGCATAAACAGATGCCGTAGTCGTGTGTTTATTAGTCATGTTGAATCAATGAAAGCAGTTGAATCTTCTGTTTATTCAGCTGCAGCGATAGGCATTTTCTGGGTTTCTTCTGCGAGGCGTATTTGGAGTTTCAGCGCGAGAGCGCCCTCTGGCCTTCGGATGGAGATTTACTGCTGATCACAGAACCGTGCTTTACTGAAAGATAAGCATGAAAATCGCAGCTTCTGCCGAATCTCGATCTCGATTCCATTTCGATTTATCATGCAGCCCTACGTGCGACTATGATAATTTTTTTAGGAGCACCAGTGCGACTGACCCGATCATCATCATATTTGTGATTGCGCTCAGGGGAGCTTCAAAGCTTTCTACGTGTTTTTGCAGCGTTGAGTAATGTATCACAGACATATCTCACGAATCCTTTCATAAGCAAAGTGAGATTCATTGCGCAGTGTAGAGAGCTTCGTGGATTATAAATGTGAGATCGCGATGAACTAAGATGAGTGGCAGCTTTTAATGATTTTTAAGGGAGTTTGTAAATGTGATACTGATTTAATACAACAGTTCAATAAACAAGAAGTTAATATTAAGTGACTTACATTGTCTGACTATAACACTGTTGTCTGATTTTGCTCTATTACGTCGTCGAAAATAGTTCGACGTTGCGCATCTCCATTCAAACACAGCTGTGTTTCGTTTATGAATGAACAGCCGTTTTAAAACTAATCTAGTGAGTCAGTGATTCATGATTACCCATTCATAAAGACAGTCAATTGATTCATTCCTGAATGAATCAGCCGTTCGAATGAATCAATTGAATGAATGATTCAGTGATAAAATCAGTGACTTGCTGCCCCTGCTGGCAGTTTTAGTTTAATTTTTAAAGTATCTTTTCAGTTATTTAAATTATTTAATATTTCTATATTCAAAATTTTATATATAAAACATTAATCTCATCATGAATTTATGGATTTAATTGCACTCATGCCACTTCTGAGCCTCATTAAATGTCTGAAAGTACACCAAGCCACTTTTGTGTTCTTCTGTGCCACCTCTACAAATTAATTTAGTTAATACTGATTTCATTTGATTGGTAACTTATATTTCTTATTCTACTTGTTCTTATTCTGTCGTTTTAATTACAATTTTTAAAAAGCTTATAAAATATATATTTTTAAAGAATTTGACAAAAGATGACTTACTTTTAATTAAGTTAGAAAAATGCCATTACAAAGGTAAAAACAAAATTCCACTGTAAATCACTTTAAGGAGTCAAATATCACCTCGTAATGAGAAGGCTAATTTTTGATAAAATTTTGGATTATTGATTAGAAGGTGCTCCTAAGATTTTGAACGTGCTCCTAATTTTTTAAAGTTAAGCGTAGAGCCCTGTGAATGCATCTGTGTGTGTTTATATGAAGCTGCATTGAAGTTCATGGTTTGCGTGCATCTCCTGCAGCTGAAATCACACGAGTGTAACTCTATTTCAGCGCTGATGAGCATCAGTCGTTGACTCCAGTGATTAGTGGCTCAGATGTGTGTGACCCTGAGTCCAGTATCAACAGTTGCCGCTCAATGCTTACATAAATAAGTAAAAATATATCAATGCAAGGACCTAACGATATAGCTAGCTATTTTGCATCCTTTTGATGAAATTTGAGGTTTCTCTTCATGTAATTGCTCAAAGTTACATAGGCTCTAATATAAATGTGTATATATACAGTGGGTACGGAAAGTATTCAGACCCCCTTCAATTTTTCACTCTTTGTTATATTGCAGCCATTTGCTAAAATAATTTAAGTAAATTTTTTTTCCTCATTAATGTACACACAGCACAATTTACAAAAGTGATTTTATGTCCATAGAAAGCACATTAAATGTAAGTAAAGTGTCTACTTTTAAGGTTTCAAATAACTTTTTGGAGAATAATGTCAAAATTTGGTTGAAATAATGTTACATTGTCATTCAGTGTAACACAATATTTATGTAAAAATTCAAACAACACGCTTATTCTGACGTGTACATATTAAAATATATAAAAGAATAAGGGAGCATATTAAATTTGATTGTGTTTTAAATGAGTAAAAAATTTTACTGACAAATGGGCAAAACCTAGGATAGAGGCACATTTTAGAAATGTAACATTACAGCTAATTAGTATTTGGGGTGAAAGTAATTAGACTTTTAATATGTCATAAATTTATTTTTGTTTAAATATGCCTGAGAAGATTGTTACACTGAATGACATTTTAGTGGGTCTCTTCTGTAAATCAGGGGAAAATGTATGATATTTATTTTTTGCTCGGAAACACAAAAACAAAATTGCAATTAAATTAAACAGATTTTTTTTTGGGGGGGGAGGACAACAACAATCTAAAGCAGTGTTTTTATGCTTAAACCGTTTTTCGTCTTTGACCCATATATACACTGCCGTTCAAAAGTTTGGATCAGTAAGAGATTTAATCATCAAGACCTCATTTATTTGATGAGAAAAAACTGTATTATTTTGAAATATTATTACCATTTAAAATAATGTTTTTCTATTTTAATATACTTTAAAATATAATTTATTTCTGTGATCAAAGCTGAATTTTCAGCATCATTACTCCAGTCTTCAGTGTCACATGATCTGCAGAAATCAATTTTAATATGCTGATTTATTATCAGTGCTGGAAAGTATTATTTACGGCTTCACATTTTTTTTGGAACCTGTGATACTTTTTTAGGATTCTTTGATGAAAGAACAGCATTTATTTAAAATAGAAGTCTTTTCTACCAACATAAAGTCTTTATTATCGCTTTTGATCAATTTAACACAACCTTGCTGAATAAAAGCATTAATTTCTTTCAAAACAAAAAAAAAAAGAAAGAAAAAATACTGACCTCATACTTTTGAACGGTATTGTATATTGTTACAAAAGATTTCCATTTTAAATAAATGCTCTTCTTTTTAACTTTTTATTCATCAAAGAATCCTGAAAAAAGTATCGCAGTTTCCAAATAAATATTGTTTCCAGCACTGATAATAAATCAGCATATTAGAATAATTTCTGAAGATCATGTGACACTTTATACTGGAGTAATGATGCTGAAAATACAGCTGCGCATCACAGAAATAAATTACAGTTTAACAGATATTAAAATAGAAAACCATTATTTTAAATTGTAATATTTCACAATATTACATTTTTTTTTCTGTATTTCTGATCAAATAAATGCAGCCTTGATGAGCAGAAGAGACTTCTTTAAAACACATTACTGAAACATTACTTTTGAACAGCAGTGTATATATTTATATATGTACATTATATTTAGCCATTCTGAATCTGTTTCATATCTACTTATGTATTTGTTATTTTAAATATATTTAAAAATATATAAATTATTTTAATAAAAATTTAATTATCGTATGTATTGTATTGAATATATATATATAATATATAAATATATATATATATATATATAAGTTTAACTAGATGTAATAAAATAACTAAAAATTGAATATATATATATAATATATAAATATATATGTATATATATATATATATATAAGTTTAACTAGATGTAGTAAAATAACTAAAACTGAATGAAAACTGTATAGACATTAAAAAAAACGAATAAAAGTGGTTAAAACACAACATAACTTCTAAAGCTTAAACTAAGTTTAAAATGACAATGGCAAATATAAAATAACTCAAAACATAAGTAAAAAAGTTTCTCAGTGATACTAAAATAACCACCACATGTCAAAATTATCAAAATTATATATGAATTATATTAACAAAATTATCTATCATATATAAAATATATATAAATAACCACCACATGTCAAAATTATCAAAATTATATATAAATTATATTAACAAAATTATCTATCATATATAAAATATATATTTTATATATGATTTTTAATCCACTCCAATATTGTTTAAATCAGAGGCAGTATTTAAACGTCCTAGTATTAACGCTTTCATACTTATGATTGTATTGTAATATAGAATTAAGTAGTCATAAATATCAAGAATATTCAAGTCCTAGTTTAAAGTATTCAGTCTTTGTGAGGAAAAGAGTGGTGATAAAAAGCGATCGTATCGCCACAAGCTCTAGTGGCCAATAGCGAAGCATTGTCTGGACACTTATTCATGCGGTCAGATTGAGTGGCGCTCGATTGGTGCCGGTTTGAGTGCCAGTCCGTGGCATATGCCCGGCTAATGCAATAATCCTCAGTGTGTTTTTCTGAATCTCTGTTTAAAACGGTTGTTTGAAGGCTTTGCTGCTGTCTCTCTCTCTCTCGGCTGAAGCAGCAGGAGTGAATCTCTGTTTAAAACGGTTGTTTGAAGGCTTTGCTGCTGTCTCTCTCTCTCTCTCGGCTGAAGCAGCAGGAGGATGGATGAAAATAGACGTGTTTTTCCACAGCGAGAGAGTTGGAGCTGTAGGAAGGAGTGTGAAAGGATGGGATTCAGTGGTACCTGAGCAGATGGCGTGGCGCAGTGTGAAACGGGCTAAACGCGTCACTGAGGGCACCGCTACATCACTGAAACAAGCTCAGTCAGCCATTTCAAATCATTGCATTACATATAGGATTTAATGCAGTGTTTCCCATACATTGATTTATTTGTGGCGGCCCGCCACAATATCAAAACTGGCCGGCACAAATAGATTTTCCAAAAGGCTTTGACTTCGTTAAATAAACATTAGCACTGCACGTTTCAAAATCGAAACCCGGTGCGGGTGTTGTATTTCTGAGAGAATCCGACTGTCTTCAGAAAATTTTGGATGTCGTTTTCATTTAATCTTGCATGTCTGATAAAGCAGCGTTTGTGAGCGGAGCGCTGCTTTGTGTACAGCGTTACCGGGGAAACCTCTATCTCTGCCGCTCTACAAGCGCCTCCTGCTGGCAGAGAATGAATTTGCATATATATATGCAGCCACAAATAGAGTGCAAGTCTGTGGGAAACACTGTAATGCATTAATTTAGTGCAATTAAAAATTGAAAAAATAACACGTTACTGTAGGGGTGTGCGATATTGACAGTAAAATCATATTTTGATATTTTCTTGGATTTTATCGATAACGATAATTAGATGATATTTTGCTGAGTGTGTTATTGTGCTGGTATCATTTTTTTACATTCTTCATATTCTGTGTGGTGGTCAGTTCACGCTGATAGAAATTAATCTGTTCCAATAAGTTTCAAATTGATTTTTACATTTTATGGGCATTTTTATCTTTATAAAGCCTTTTTTCTAAAAGTGTGCATTATCTTTTGAGTCAAATTCTTACATTTAATCAGTGAATTAGAATAATAAGCCATTTGGGCTGTTACCAAGCAAATGAAATCAGTATCAATACAATTCATCTTTTTTGAATTTGAGGAAAAATGTAATTTGTTTTTCTGATTAAAAAAATTCTGATTATGTTGCTGTGCTTGTTTGTAGGGTTACACAATTTGACGAAAAAAATTGTTTTTTATATAATTTTTTAATATTCTAATAATAATATTAGTAATAACAATAGTAACAAAAAATAAACTAAAATACCAATAATAATAATAATTTAATTATGTATTTCTCATTTGTTGTAACATGTTTTTTATAATACTTTGAAAATAAAAAACACTGAATTATAAAAACAAATGTATTATAATTTTTTTTTTTACTAAATATTAAACAAAATATATTACTTAAAACATGAATAAAATAATAAACAATAATAATAATTTGTATCATTATTATGTATTTTATAAATAAACAATTATTTTATGTTTACAAAATAAAAATGTTAAACAAGCAATATTAAAAAACATCTAATTAGGTGCATTATTTGGTGGTGTATTGCTGGGTTGTCAATCTGAAAGAAGTCCTGTATAATTAGGCTGGTTTAGAGGTCATGTCATGTCGCATGGACCCTGATGCATTTGTACAGTCTAGTTATGTGGAAGTTGATTCAGATTTGATTTGAGAAACTCATTCATTAAATGCATGTCATTCAGAGGCTTTAGTCATCTGTGTGTGGTGGAAGTGTTTGCATCTTCAGAACCTATCGAGATGTAGTGTGTAAAGCATTGATCTGATAGTTCATCTCAGTGCGTCTGAATTTAATAATTGATGTAAAAATACTTGGTGTAACAAGTGTTCATTTCCAAAATATTAATTCTCTGACCTGCTTTCAGCTGTTAAAACCAAACAAATCCAGATGCCCAACAACAACTTTTGTCTCTTTGCAACACATTTTTGACTAATTATGAATCGTTCCAAGATCATTGAATCAGATCATGCCCATGTTTCAGATTTTGTGATGCATCGCGTCATTTAGTAAAGAACTGTAATTGAATCAAATGGTTGTCAGAGCAAATCATCACTCATGCTAGCTTTATGCTGATTTTATGGGAGCACATTATTTTGCTCTCAATTCTAGTTTGCACACTGATCTTGTAGGGCTGGACGATATGGCCAAAATTGATATCACGATATATTTCTTAATTTCGGTCGATACGATATAATTCCGATATCGATATGAACACTAT
>NW_015558674.1:60376-62925 GCF_001515605.1 Sinocyclocheilus anshuiensis | reverse complement strand
TCAAATGAAAATGCCATCGAAACTTTTCTGAAGACAGTCAGTTCCCTTCAGAGATACATTCATATAAAACACCCGCGCCGTGTTATGATTTTGAAACGTGCAGTGCTCATGTTTATTCAACGAAGTCAAACGGCACAAATAAATCAATGTATGGGAAACTGGTAATGTATATCGAAATATCGGAAATGTGTTTAAAAATCATATCACCGTTATTGAAAAAAATTATATCGCGATACATATTGATATTGAATTATTGTCCAGCCCTATGATCTTGTATTATTGTCAAAAAAACACTAGTACTAAAATACAGCGCTGTACGCAACAATTTTTGCAAGTCATTTTTACATAGATTTGTAATCATTGATGTTAACATTTTCTGCATGCAAACATCTACATCTTTGTCCTGGATGATGCATGCAGTGTGTTTCATGTGCTTCTGATACTGATCAGTTGTTGCTTTGGATGTGGTTTTAGTTTTCAGCTCTCAGACAGCAGTTCTCGGTTAATATGAGAACTGATAAAAGTTTGAGTTTTTGTTATGAATGTGTGCGCTCTTGACAGGTTAGCTGTTTCTCTGTTGAACTGGTAAGGCTGTGACCTCCATTTATCCATTAAAGGTTAAATATGAATCCTGATCCTGAATTTGATTTGTGATCTTTATTTTTAAATAATTATTTTTTAAATATTTTGAATTAGATTTTATTTGTATTTTTTTTTTCCCTTATCATTTTAACCGTAGTTGAAGTTTTAGTAATTGAGTTGTGTTTATTCCTTTTTAGTAGTTTTGTATTTTTTTTTGTATTATTTATTATTTTTATTGCTTTGAATTTAGTTTGAGTTTTATTTCAATTTTAGTTTTAGATACAGCAAGTTAAACTAAATGAAAATGAGAAATGTTGGCTTGGCAACTAGATGAAAAAAAAAGTATTTTATATATATATATATATATATTAGTGCTGTCAAACGATGAATCGCATTATATACATGTATGTTTGTGTATTTATATATACATAATATACACAGTGCACACATATTATGTAAACAAAAACTTTTGTTTTGGATGCGATTAATCGTTTAAAAGCACTAATATATATATATGCCTATATATTTTTATAAGTTGCGTATTTAACATTTATTTCAGTTTTTTTCTTTTTTTGTCTTAGTTAGCTATAATAACCCTGGATTTGATGAACATTGAACATCATCTTGAGGCCAAAAGCACAAAGACGTTAAAAACTTCCGAGCAATTATCTCTAAATGTAGTCATGCTTAACTTATTCTACCAGAGTTAAGGCCCATTCACACCAATAACGATAAGGTTAACTACAATAACTAAATTAGCATCCGAATGCACAATAATGTTCTCTTTATCATGAGCGTCAGCTGCAATTTTGTCGCCTGCCGCTTTAAATACTTGAGCTGGATTCTGATTGGCTGTCGATGTTTCTATCGTTTTTGAAATGTGTGTTGTTAACGTTATAGTTGCGGTCTATGATATGTTGATATCATTATGAACGAGCCTAGAGTCTTTTAAGAAGTACGATCATGGTGTAAATACACAAAGCGCTGATTAGTGACGTCACACGCTAATCGTTTATCAGCGGTAATTGACTGAGATTTGACTGACGATGGCAAACCAGTGTTCTGGCGTCAGAAGTCTTGATTATGTTCTGCCGCCTGTTGCCATGGAGCTCCTCGCGCTATTGGTGGAGGCCTCGTCCAATGGGGCGTCAGTTTCATCATTGAGAATTTTCTCTCCGTCTCAAGTGAGGATTGCATAAGGCTTGTAATGGGAGCCAAAACAGGCCCAGATTTGAACCTGACACACTTATATTTAGAGAATAAAAGATGGAGATGGGCTGAACGATATCTCTCCCACACAGCCTCGGCTCGTCCACTGATGCATGCTGGTCCAGCAGAGCGCTGTTTGTGTTATTCCTGGATCCGAGTTCGTTTTCTTATTGATCAGAGTTTTGTCTGATTGTGTAACACACTGTAGCGTTCCCAATGGCACACGATGCAGATGTATCTGGACATCAGCAGACAAAAGTTTCAATGCATTTGATTGAATTTGTGACTTTTTGTCTCAGTTTGGGTTTTGCATAAATGCTTAGATGTTAGTTTTGTAGAGGAAAGCTGGGAAGAAAAAGCTTATGAATCCCACATGTTCCTCCTCTACTAGTGTTTAAAAGCATGCAAGGATGCCGTTTTGAGATTGTTGCATTACCTTTTGAGCAAATATTGTGCAAATTAAGTGTGCATTTCATTTCACTTGCTTTGTGTTTTATTTATTTATATATATTTTTTTAATAGCTGTATCAATCACCTTCTTTGTAGCTATTGGCATCTGCTTTTGAAAAAACGATTACAGACTTACATTTTCACGTTTTTGGGTTTATAAGAAGTAGAAGCTGTCATAAATGGGTGAACTTATACAGTGGTGAGTTCTATAGCAAATTTGATTTTTGCATTACCATTCGCTCTTTGGTTAAATTTAATGGTAAAATAACACCATATAGTGCTATAAATTTACATAGTTAAAAATGAAA
>NW_015558674.1:59478-60365 GCF_001515605.1 Sinocyclocheilus anshuiensis | reverse complement strand
TTTCGCATAAATGCTTAGATGTTAGTTTTGTAGAGGAAAGCTGGGAAGAAAAAGCTTATGAATCCCACATGTTCCTCCTCTACTAGTGTTTAAAAGCATGCAAGGATGCCGTTTTGAGATTGTTGCATTACCTTTTGAGCAAATATTGTGCAAATTAAGTGTGCATTTCATTTCACTTGCTTTGTGTTAATCTCATTTTAAAAATAAAGCTTCTGTATTGGTGGTTTCATGAGGAGCCTTTAACATCTGGGGAACCAAAAATTCTTTGTGTAAAAAAAAGGTTCTTTAGATTATTAAAATGGTTCTTTTAAGAACTGTTTGCTGAAAGATTCTTTAGGTGTTGAAGAAATGGTTCTTACACCATATAGTGCTATAAATTTACATAGTTAAAAATGAAAATATATTTGCATCAGATTACTGGAATGCACACTTGTTTTACACAACATTTAGAGTAAGAAGGATTTTTGGGAACTCAAACCCGGCCCCCCCTCTCTCTCTCTCTCTCTCTCTCTCTCTGTCTCTCTCTGTCTCTCTCTCTCTCTATAGGTTGCGTAGTGCTCGTTCGCTCTGGTATCGTCAGGTCATGTGACGTCATCCTCCCCCTCTCAGCCCACTCCGTCCGGTGGGACCGACTCTGACTCATCTCTCCCTCCTCTGCTGTTCTTTCAATCCATCCCTCCTTCCCTTCTCTCATTATTCATTTCCTCACTCGCGCCGTCCTTCAGTCCGCGCTGTCGCTCGCCGCACGATCTTTTAAAGCAGGGAATCCTTCTGTGACGCATTTTCCCTGCAGTTCAGTGCGTTACAGCGATCTGACCATCAAACACACACACTCACTCACTCACTCACTCACTCACTCACTCACTCACTCACTCACTCACTCACTC
>NW_015558674.1:58332-59331 GCF_001515605.1 Sinocyclocheilus anshuiensis | reverse complement strand
ATTCAATTCAAGTTTTTTCAATTCAAGTTTATTTGTATAGCGCTTTTCACGATACAAATCATTGCAAAGCAGCTATACAATATATTTAGTTCTTTCTTCTTGTGTGCAATCAGTTTGTTTTGTCACATTTAATTTACATTTACATTTGTGCATTTAGCAGGCAATTTGATCCAAAGCAGAACAAAAGCAATTCGTCAAAGAGCCAACAATATAAAAAAATTAATTATGTAACCATTGACATTATTTTGCACATCTTCATAGCATTCATACATCAAAGATGCATTTTGACATTTTAAGATGTTTATTAAAACATTTTGACCTTATATATATATATATATATATATATATATATATACACATGTTGAACAGTGGGCTTTTCTCACACCGGACTGAGTTTTTTCTGTTTTTAGCTTGATTTATAAATGGTGTTTTAATCTGACTTTCATGTTCATTATTTTTTTTCTCCTTCGTTAGTATTTTAAATGGCTTGCATTAAGCAACTAAAACCCTTATAAATTATATTAAGAAGTAAGAACAAAATCATGATTTCAGCATTTTCATGTTTAGTTAGATGCTGTTTCTCTGAGAGACTGAGACTGCCTTGCAGATGCCATAAATACATAAATATATTTGTTTATTTTATGTATTTTATGTATTAAGTTCTTTATAATGTGAAATTAATGTAATGTGCCTTTGGCAGAAAGTAATTTTGGATTTTATTTGGCTCAATATAAATGAAAATGTTTTTTTTTGTGTGTTCACATTGTAAACAGTATGTAAATCATGCCTTATTTATTGTATTTATTTATTACTATATTCTATGTTTTTCTTCTCAGAACAAAGATGATATTTTTTGTAACTATTTTCTTGCATATGTGCTCTGATATTTGCTTGTACCGCGGCAAATGCACACGGTGAGGTAATTTGACACAATGGAGTGTGTTGTCATCAGAACGGTCTTAAACTGGGTCACTGTGAGTGTGTGTGTGTGAGAGTGTG
>NW_015558674.1:47143-54306 GCF_001515605.1 Sinocyclocheilus anshuiensis | reverse complement strand
TGGCCGGCGGTGTCATGTGCTGCCGATGACGTGGTTTCTGCAGTCGGGAATCCCAGCTATCTGAGCGCGCTCAGTCGCTCTTCAGTCTCTCTGCAGTATGACGTCAGCGCTGGAGTTTCCTCCACTCTCTTGCCTCAGTCACTCCGCTGCTGCATTATGCGCTTTGACTTGTGCGCGCTCAGTCGCTCTCTCCACCCGTCTACTTCAGTCTCTGCAGTATGACGTCAGCGCTGGAGTTTCCTCCGCTCTCTCGCCTCAGTCACTCCGCTGCTGCATTATGCGCTTCGACTTGTGCTTTTAAAAGCATTTCCAGTGTGTGTGTGTGTGTGTGTGTGTGTGTGTGTGTGTGTGTGTTTTACAGCAGATGGCAAGTTACTCAACCCTGAACCTTTTGCACAAACTGTCCCTCCGTCCACACACACACACGGGTCTAATGCGTTTTTGGACAAATGCTCAGATGCCACACTTCAGTCACTCCTGTCTTTATGATGTAAGAGCCACATCCTGTCACTCTCCTCGTCGTGTTTCTGCAGAATGTAGTGTGTGAACTGTGCAGTATGTGAACGTTCTGCTTGCAGAAAGCCTGGATGACCTACATTTGGCCAAATGTGCAGCACACTGCATTAGATATACACTGTATCCCACAATGCAATCTTCTATTTCAAGTATGATGAATTAATTTAAATTGTATTTTTTATTTAATATATATTTTTTAATTTATTTTATTTTTAATTTGATTTATTTTTTATTTGTGTATTTTAATTTTTATCAATTAAAAAAAAATTTTTTTTTAAATGTATTTATTATTTTGCTGTATTACGGTGTTCTGATGCTTCTGTAACCAAGACCAAGCTTCAACGCTCTTGGCAGTAAAGCTCATTCTGATCCTGGTTCTGATGATGAGGTCATGTGACAACTGTTTATTATTGCATACTACTATTTTTAACCTAGTAGGTGGTGTACAGTATATACTGCACATTCTTCAGTACACATGCAGCCCTAGAGATATTCATAGTGTCTGCTGCCGTATTCACACTTAAACATGTATATCTTGAGTTAATCTGTTTATATTGTGCTTTCCGTGTCATCTAACCAGTGTTTCTCTCCAGCAGGTTGAGCTGTGACGATTGTGTGGATAAGAAAGTTGTGCAGGATGCAGGGAAATAGAGAAGACGCTCGTTCACCATGACACCCCCCCCGCTCTCATCTCAGCCATAGGAACACACGCGCACACACACACACACACACACACACGCAGAAGAACACACACCATCACACTACAGCCCAGGTGTGTCAGGTAAAGACTGACTGAACTGTGTTTGATAACAAATACTGATGACCAAAAGATCTATTTTTGCATCTCCTCCTCCTCACGCACTCGTGTTTGTGCGTTCAGGGTTTGTGAGGTGTGCGCTTTGAGGGATCATGTCTGTGGTCTTCACACCCGATGGGATGTTGGAGGGCGACGGCTCTCTGTCCACCGATGCTTCCACGGGCATCCGTGGCAAAATCAGCCCGACGGCACTCGCAAAAGACGCCAACTCCGACAGCACCGAACCAGACGACAACCTCTCCCAGGATGCACAGGTGAGACACAGAAACGCTAGGAAGGAGACTTCAGACTTTCCTTACTGTCTTCCTCAAACCTGCATTTATTTAGAGACACAGCTACATTAGCATTCACACGTTTGAGGTCGATTAGACGTTTTATTGTTTTAAAAGTCTCTTCTGCTCATCAGAGGTGCATTTATTTGATCAAAAATTCATAATTTTTGAAATATTTTTATATTTTAAATAGATTTTTCTATGTGAATATCTGTTAAAGTGTAATTTATTTCTCTGAATTTTCAGCATCATTCCTCCAGTCTTCAGTGTCACATGATCTTCAGAAATCATTCTAATATGCTGATTTGCTGATCAAGAAACATTTCTGATTATTATCAATGTTGAAAACAGTCGTGCTGCACAATATTTGTGTGGAAACTGTGATCGTTTTTATTTTTCAGGATTCACAGATGAATAGAAAGTTCAAAAGAACAGCATTTATTTGAAATGGAAATCTTTTGTAACATTATAAATGTCTTTACTGTCACTTTTAATCAAAAAAAAAAATGCTTACAGACCCCAAAAATTGGAATAGTAGTGTACATACAGTTAGATTTCAGCATTAATGAGAGTAAAATAGGTTAAAACTTGTCGAACCTTTATTAAAAAGTTTTATGCCTTGATATGGGAAACTCAATCTGAAACAGTTTGATCTGTCACAAAACTAATTTAAGTGAACTGGAAAAAAGGCTAAAAGCTGATGAAATGGTGACCAGTCACAGCACCAGAAATATATATTATATTTTATATATTTTCCCTGATACACATGTAAATCTTGATGTTGAATAGAATGCATTTTCTCCATGTTATTTGTCAGCTACTTTCTGTGAAGTATCTGTCATTTTCAGGTTTTGTTTGGTGCTGAAGTTCATCATTAATGAATGATTTTAAACGGTCATTAATAAATATTTTGGTCTTTCCCCGCAGCGGCGCTGTCAGAATCACGGCCACACTAGGAAACGAGCCAAGGTAAAGCGTGCGACGACACGCAGCATGTGTAGTTCAGTCCTAAACTTGAGTTTAACCTCGACTCAACCGACCCATAACAACTGGATTTTTGGGTCTTATTGCGTGAAATCTTGTTTATGTATTACTTTCAATGCAAAAATCATAATTAACATCTCAATTGTATGCAATTAAAATAAATAAATAAATAACACGGATGTCCAAAAATATATAAAAAAATTTAATTAAATAAAACAGGTGCTCAGTGCATTAATTAGAGAACTTCGGTTAAAGGGTTCATGACAAGTCTCAAAGTCTTCAAAGTCTCTAAAAAAAGCATTTTGAAGCTGTATGTTAAATATTCCATGTGTAGTGTTTCATTTATGGTTTGTTAAAATAATTCAAATGTTGGAAGGTGTATTTAGGATACATTTCTAGACGCATATGAAACCAGACCAGTCCTTTAAATGAATGCGGAGACGAAAGCGAGACTCTCTTCCTGTCGACCTCTCGCTCAGTTCTGTTGCCTTTTCACTAGTTGGCAAACCTGCCAAGTGTGATCATCTTACCAGATGTTCTACAAACACACACGCGCACGCACGCACGCACGCACACACACACACACAAACATACTCACACACACACACACACACATACACACACACACACACATACTCTCACACACATACATACACACACTCACTGATACTCACACGCGCACGCACGCACGCACACAGACACACACATGCACACACTCACACACACACTCACGCACACACACACACACTCATACTCACACATGCGCACACACACTCACACACACATACTCACACACACACACTGATACTCACACGCGCACACAGACACACACATGCGCTCACACACACACACACACTCACGCACACACACACACTCATACTCACACATGCGCACACACACTCACACACACATACTCACACACACACACTGATACTCACACGCGCACACAGACACACACATGCGCTCACACTCACACTCACACACACTCACACACGCTCAATCACATTTAACCGTCCCTTACAAACAAAATTAAACATTTCCGAAGCATTAATGTCTATAATGTAACCGTAGTGAAACATTCAGCAGGAAATAATGCAGGACTCTGTTAAATCTAGAATCTGATTGAAAACATATATTTAACCCCTTCTGGCCATTTCCTATTTAGGGTATCTGAAATTATACTTTCAGCATGATGTATTTTTAAGTGCTTTTGGAATAAAATAGATGCATCATGCAATTTCAGATTTCACTTTCTCATCGTGATTCTTTAATTGACAGGCTTGCTGTCAGAGCGCTTCCCACTAGTAATTACCCTTTGTACTAATCACATAAATACAGCATAGGATTCCTCGCTGTCACAGTCTCGTTTGCATCAGCAGAAAAGATGCTGCAGAGTTATTACGTTTTTAATGGAAGGTTACGAATGCAGAAGTTTTCACGCGCACAATAAGAACTGAAATTGCAGTGAATTGATTTCATATTGACAGTATTCAAAACTAGCAGCTGTTTTTCTGTTCCATATGCCTGAAATATAACTTCACCTCGTTTATTTCTCGTAATTCATCTTGGTTGTGTTGTTGATGATATCTGTGAACTTTCTTGGTCCTGCATTTCTGCTCTCTGTCTCTCTCAGTCGAATGCGAAGCTGAAGCTGGTGAGGAGTCTTGCAGTTTGTGAGGAATCTTCAGGACCGTTTTTGACCGACGGCCCTCCAGAATCGCAGGTAAACTCTGGTGGCTTTATCAGTAAAGAATAGTGCATTATTCACCAAAACTCAGAGACCTTCATGATTTAGAAAACTTGAAGTGTAGGCTGTGCTAAATGTATTTTGGCAAGTAAAATACTTCTGATTTCACTAGATTTGATTCTGTAACAGCTGCAAACAGCAATCGAAGCCCTTATGAAGCCACTGTTAGGATACGGTCATTAATATTCATGTTTTTTAATCTGGCTCCGCCCTTGAAGGACATCATTCAGCTTCACATCAGCTGTCCGTCCGATAAAGAAGAGGAGAAATCCTCGAAAGACGAGTACGAGAATGAGGAGAGGGAAAAGAAGGATAAAACTCCACGCAAGATGCTCTCGCGCGGTAAGACGCTCAAGTTCCTTTCTTACGGTTTTGAAACTGTTGATGCAATGCAAAAGAGCTCAACAGTCGGTTGTGGAAGTAAAAACTCCATTCATTTTCTCCACAGGGAAATTGATTATTAACAATAATTGATAAACCTTTAAAGACCGAGCTGTTGTGAGCTAATCGATTGTATATGCTTTCGTTGAACCCATTCGTTCACGTTAATTCAGCGTATATTTAAAATAATCACACAATACGCAGAATTCGTGGTGAAAAACTACATTACCCATGATGCTGTGCAGAAAATTCCACCAATCAGTGAATCGCTGCGAGTAGGGTGTGCTAAAGAGCACCGCAAAAATGCTCTCAAAATACTGAAATATTTGTATAGAAGTGCGTATTTAGCAATAATCTTAAATATATTGCTTCTATAGATACAACCAATAACTTAAAATGAGTCGTTTTAGATTTCTCAGTCGTTTTTAATTCGATTGAGTCGTTTGCAATGCTTCATGGGATTGTAGTTCTTTCGCTCGTTGGTTGGTTTGGTTCATGGTTTATAGCTCTTTAACTCTTTCCCCGCCAGCATTTTTTTTTTAAGTTGCCAGCCACCGCCTAGCCATTTTGATGATTTTCACTAAAATTTGATGGCCTCCAGTATATTTTGCTGTATGAATATTTGAATATGCAATACACCAAAATAACCTCTACTTTTATTATCAACTCTTGAATATAGGTAGGTTTCATAAAAATGCATAATTTTGAGCAAAAAGGTGAGAAAATCAAATTTTTATCAAAAACTACATCTGGATAATATTCAGTACGATTATCAAAGCATAAATCCAGTAAATCACTTCACCTCCAAAGCTTGCACAGACATATACCACTTCCTAAATCAACATTTTTTACAGTTTTCATTTATATGCTGTCTATTGCTGTTATTTTTCATATGCATCTGTTTACATAAGAGATCGCTAGTTTCTCCATCCTGTTCACCTGTGTTTTCGTTCGGGAGGTTTTGTACTCGTTCAGAAGATGCGTAATAGCGCCCCCGAGTGTATAACAGTGAAACACGGAAAGCCGTAAAAACTCGTCTTTGGCGGGGAAAGAGTTAATGAAGACATTTTATGAATTCCTATGGGGAACATGAACGGGAACAATACTTCCGGAACAAGCAGCGCTGAAAAAGTGCAACAAAATATTGTAACACTATAAAAAGTTAAAAGTAACGGCTTCTGTACTGTTCTGAACTCGGTGACTTGCTTCATGAATTCACAGAGACGTTCACATCTGATTCTGACTCCGTTTTCCGCTCTCTTCCAGACTCCAGTCAGGAATACACTGACTCCACAGGGATTGATGTGCACGAGTTCCTGGTGAACACACTGAAAAACAACCCCAGGTACGAGGCTGCATCCCAAATCACATACTATCTTTCCTAAGTAGTATACGAGAAGAAGTGAGGCTTAAATCATAGTAGTTAGTGTGCTGAAGGAACCCGGATTTCAGTACTGAGAGAAAGAGTTCAGAAAGGGATTTTCAGTCTAAATGTGAATTAGTAATTGGTTTTAAGGAAATGTCTTTATATGCCAGTGCTTGCATGAGTATTATGTAGTGGTCGACCGATAGTGTTTTTTTGACAGCCGATGCCGATATCTTGGAAATCAGGGTGGCCGATATAAAGCCGATGTAATTGTATTTATTTTAATTAATATTTAAGAAATTTGAAATCATTTGAAAATGGATTAAAAAATAAATTTGTAAAATAAACATACTTTTAGGCTACTTTAGATGACAGTATTTTTCACAAATAAATATTTAATAAAAATATAATTAAAAAGGAAGTAAACTAACCAACAGCACTCAGTATTCTGGGAAGTTTGTGTGCATTGGGAATCATATTTTTTCAAATAAAGCCAAGGTAACACTCATTTTACATACAGCACACAGTGAAAATGACATGAATATGACAGTGCGCAAATGCATAAAGCGTAGCATAATTTTAAAACACGAATTTAATGTTTAAAGCATTCGATTTGCACGGACCGAAAGTCACACAGAGAACACGCGATCATGCAGGTCACACTTCACATGATCTCACAACTGGATTTGACTAAGTTTGCAAGGTTTGTGAAATAAAATTTCCATTAGCCATTCAAAGATTTGTTTAAATGATGTAAATGCGTATTTGCTGAATGCTGACGGCAAACGAGAAAGTATTACAATTTTTGCCTTTCTATTACTAATAATATTAAAGCAATCGTTATAATACTTTTTTGTATACAGTTTAATTCCTTTGTTAAACAGCTCTATCTGATTATTAGATAGACTTATATCCGTATTAGACAGAACTGAATGACAACAGCGAACAAGAGGGAGAATTGTGAGCGGTGTGTGCTCAGGCGCTGCCGCAGCCATTCTCGGCGCCGTCAAAATAAAAGTTCCACCTCGAACACATCGGCCAAACAGAAAAACTTATCGGCCGATGCCGATATTTGAAAAA
>NW_015558674.1:33476-38178 GCF_001515605.1 Sinocyclocheilus anshuiensis | reverse complement strand
AAGCCAAGGTAACACTCATTTTACATACAGCACACAGTGAAAATGACATGAATATGACAGTGCGCAAATGCATAAAGCGTAGCATAATTTTAAAACACGAATTTAATGTTTAAAGCATTCGATTTGCACGGACCGAAAGTCACACAGAGAACACGCGATCATGCAGGTCACACTTCACATGATCTCACAACTGGATTTGACTAAGTTTGCAAGATTAGACCGACTTCTATCTGTATTAGACAGAACTGTTAACGACGACGGCGAACAAGAGGGAGAATGTGATCACTGAGTGCTCAGGCGCTGCCGCTCTCAGCGCCGTCAAAATAAAAGTCCCGACTCGAACACATTGGCCAAAAAGAAAAACTTATCGGCCAATGCCGATATTTGAAAAATGCCAAATATCGGCCGATATATCGGCCTTGGCGATATATCGGTCGACCACTAGTATTATGTGATTAAGTGTTCAGTAGTATCAAGATTAGTATTCTCTGTATAACATAGGAAGTTATAGGACATGCTGCATATGATAATGTGTTGCAAATGTGTGTACCTTCACTTGTGCTCATCGTCAACAAAGTGAAGTATGTGATTCTGAATGCAATGTTTTTCTGTTTTTCTGCATCAGTTTTAGCTGTAAATCCTCCTTTACTCTTTTAGAGACAGAATGATGCTGCTCAAGCTGGAACAGGATATACTGGAGTTCATTAATGATGAGAAGTAAGTCTATATATCATTTATATTTAATTAAAATAAATTAAATATAATAATAGTAAATAGTTATATATATCTGTTTTACATGTGCTTTAAATGTTAAGTATTTTTTATGTATACAAATAGGTGTGGTTGTAACAATTTAAATTTGTTAAAATATATTATGTATAATATTATTTATGTATTATATATTATATTATTATTGTCAAATAAATATAAAATTAAACATTAAATATAAAATAATAATAAATATATTATGTTTCATATGTTTTGTACAATGATTTGTTAAATTTGTTTTAAATTTGTATTCTATTTAATATTATTTATATATTATAATATAAACCACATCTATGTTAAATTAAAATTAAATAATAATAATAATTATATATTTTACATATGTATAAATATTCTCATAAATTATTTGTGATTTTTTTTCACATGAAAATATGTAATTGAAATTATTAAAGTGTGTATATGAGAATGTCTTTTTTCTTCCATAGTACATGTTGCTGTTTTTTCCTTTATCGTGTAGTTAATATTTGTTGCCCCCTTTTGGTGGTTTGTGAGCATTGCACTCTATTACAGTTGTTTATATGCATGTATTTCAAGGATAATTTATTGCTTAAACAGTTCTGTTCAGTTTTTCCTGTTATTATAGTGAAGGGTTGTGCTGCAGTGGAAAATGTTTTTGCATCTGTTTTTTCAGTAATCAGTATAAGAAGTTTCCTCAAATGACCTCATATCATCGCATGCTGCTGCATCGGGTCGCTGCCTACTTTGGCTTGGATCACAACGTGGACCAAACAGGCAAAGCGGTCATCATCAACAAGACCAGCAACACACGCATGTAAGACAGCGGTGGATGATGGGAGTGATCATAATGCATCGTCTGTTAAAGTAATCAGACTCTGTGTGTTTCAGCCCCGAGCAGAGGTTCTCTGAGCACATTAAAGATGAGCGCAACATGGACTTCCAGAAGAAGTTCATCCTGAAGCGAGACGATGCCAGCATGGATAAAGACGATAATCAGGTTTGTGTGTCGCACCGTTTCACACTTGCATCGCATTTTGGTCATGCATCTGATTGTCTCGCGTCTCAGATCCGGGTACCGCTGCAAGACGGCCGCCGCAGCAAGTCCATCGAGGAGCGAGAGGAGGAGTACCAGCGCGTCAGAGATCGCATCTTTGCACGAGAAGTAAGAACACAAGCTTATAAAAAAATGCAACGCGCATGCATTCTGGCCAGATTTCAATTTCGTTATTCATTTGTGTAGCAGTTTTCACACTACAGATCGTTTCAAAGCAGCTTGTTTTCTGAGGAACAGTTCTGGAATAATTAGTACAGTACCATAATTAAATAAAACAGTCACATGTGCAACTCGTTATCGAAATCACCACCAGGTGGCGCAAAGGGACGCTTGACAGCATTGCTCAAGAAAGCTGGAATTGTCACTTGAAAATAGCCTAAAGATAAAAAAAACTATGAAATAAATCAGTGATAATATTACAATAATAGGCTACTAAAGCATTAAAATATTTCATCTGTAATTATTCATCATATAGCCTAAATGTGACCCTGGACCACAAAACCAAGTGTCAATTGAGTGTCGATTTTTCAAAATTGAGATTTATGCATCATTTAAATAAGCTTTTCATTGATGTATGGTTTGTTAGGATAGGACAATATTTGACTGAGATATAATTATTTGAAAATCTGGAATCTGAGGGTGCAAAAAAATCAAAATATTGAGAAAATCATCTTTAAAGTTGTTTAAATGAAGTTCTTAGCAATGCATATTACTAATCAAAAATTAAGTTCTGATATATTTACGGTAGGAAATTTACTAAATATCTTCATGGAGCATAATCTTTACTTAATATCCTAATGATTTTTAACATAAAAGAAAAATCAATAATTTTGACCCATACAATGTATTGTTGGCTATTGCTACAAATATACCCCAGCGACTTAAGACTGCTTTTGTGCTCCAGGGTCACATATGTGTAATGTTCCAGCTATTTGACCACTGTTACGATGACGGCAGCGCTTGAAGTGTGCTTGCTTTTTACTGTACAGTACCAGCCAGTGTTAACTTCGAATGCTTAGATTACATTTTAAGAGGTGTGCATTATGCCATAAAGTGATAGAAAACTATTCTTACTAGTAAAATTATGAGTGATATAGACCTAGTTCTAACACATATTTTGGCATTATTGTCACATTTAATGTAAAATGAAGTTCACTCCGTGAATTGGCTTACACGTTTTTAATTCTGCATGGGATGTTAAATGTAATAATTATTGCAGGTTTGTATATAGAGTCATATATCCTGTGTGATTTGATGTAAAATGAGGAATACAAAATCTGATGTGAAGCCAATGTATAAAATAAAACATGAATTAGACAACACAATACAACTTAAGAATTTGGTCATTTAGTGAGATATGCATTACATATCCATTTACATGTTAGCCTTGTGAGAAAGACAAAGCAGAAGAACTCTATAGACAATGTCTTGGTTGTAATGTGAGGCGCATTCGTTTTCATTGCAGAATAATTTTTTGTTGTACCGTTTTATTCTATTCTGCTCTGTTTTTTTTTTTTACATTTTGTTAAATGTTAATACCTTTTAATTTTTCGTTACAGTTCTCACAGAATGGATACATCAATGATAACAGGTAAGACATTAACTATTTATTTTCAGCAAGATGATTTTTATTTTGAATTTTTTTTGTGTGGATGAAGCACTCATTTACAGTTCTCACAGAATGGATACATCAATGATAACAGGTAAGACATTAACTATTTATTTTCAGCAAGATTTTTATTATTTTGAATTTTTTTTGTGTGGATGAAGCACTCATGTAACTAATGCTGGAATACCGCGATACTATTTAACAAATTAATGTTCAACTCTTTTCAATACTTATTTTTTAGCAAGATTTCTATTATTTATTATTTCATTATTATTTTAAGTTCTCTTTACAAAAAAGCTCAGTGTTATAATTTCACAACAATGTTCTTTTTTCTTATTGATTTAGTACTACGATTATGATTTATGATGATTATTATTTAAAGTTTTTTTTTTAAAGCTCTGATGTAACCAATACTGGAATACAGTTTTACAATGTAACAATTTAATATTCAACTCTTTTTGCAAGATTTCTATTACTTAGTTGTTTTTACAAAAAAAGCTGGGAATTAACTGCATTTCTAAGAACTTAATTTGGACAACTTTAAAGATGATTTTCTCAATATTTAGATTTTTTTATCTCATAATATTTTATATTATTATAAAAATATTTTAAATTTTTTTTGTATCTCAGCCAAATATTGTCCTATCCTAACAAACCATACATCAATGGAAAGATTATTTCTTCAGCATAAATCTCAATTTCAAAAATTGACACTTAAGACTGGTTTTGTGCTCCAGGGTCACATATTTAAAAAAATATTTACATTTTCAGTTTTTTATTTTTAATTATTTTAGTACTTCAGCTTATTTTCTAATTTCCGTTTAAGTTTAATATTTATATCATTTTCATTTCAGTTAACGGAAATGATTTTTAGTAGTTTTAGTTAACAGTAACAACACTGGTTTGCAGTTGATGTATACATCTCAATTTTAAAAAATTGACCCTTATGACTGGTTTTGTGGTCCAGGGTCACATATAATGTTCAATTTATTTGATGATTTCACAGCTATCACAACTCACTCGTCAAAAACCCTTCACCTATGTATCCGTCTGTAGATAATGTGAGCTTAGTGACACGTTTAATCATCAGAATAAACAGTAGTGATGAATACATCACACGAAAACAGATGTTTTCAAAGCATGAAATGCACATGCATGATCAGCGATGATGCTTTGTGTGCATTTCTTTTCCTTTCACGGAAGGACAGAGTCAAAATCACAGCAGTCCTTCCTCTAGACCTGTAACACTGTAGAATGAGTGTGGTTTTCATGTGTGGGTCCCCTACACACACACT